>NC_134486.1:307245546-307449147 GCF_040206685.1 Ascaphus truei | reverse complement strand
ACTGACTGAGCAGGGGCAGGGGTGACTGACTGACTGGAGCAGGGGTGACTGACTGGCAGGGGGTGACTGACTGACTGGGGCAGGGGTGACTGACTGGGGCATGGGTGACTGACTGACTGGGGCAGGGGTGACTGACTGACTGGGGCAGGGGTGACTGACTGACTGGGGCAGGGGTGACTGACTGACTGGGGCAGGGGTTGACTGACTGACTGGGCAGGGGTGACTGACTGACTGACCGGGCAGGGGTGACTGACTGACTGACCGGGGCAGGGGTGGGTGACTGACCGGGGCAGGGGTGGGTGACTGACTGGGGCAGGGGTGGGTGACTGACAGGGGCTGGGGTGGGGGACTGACCGGGGCTGGGGGTGGGGAGCTGACCGGGCAGAGGGGTGACTGTACCTGGGGACAGGGGGGTAGGGTGCTGATTTGTGGGGGGGTACCTCTGTGTGTCTCACATACTCCATCACAGTGTCTCCTATATATATTAAACTCCAGCAGCTCACCATATACACACACACACACCCACAGTATACACACACACACACAGCCCACATATGAGTCACTCACACTCTCCTCATATACACACACGACACACACTCCTACTATATACTCACACTACACATGACACACAGATCCCTCATATATACTCACACACAAAACCTTCCCAAACAATAAGTTACACACACACACAAACTCCACATATATAGCACACACTCACTGCCCACATATATACACACACACACTCCCACATATATACACACACACTCCCAGCAATATATACACACACTCCATCAATATACACACACTCCCACATATACACACACTCCCACATATATACACACACTCCCACATATACAGTATACACCACTCCCACATATATACACACACTCCCATATATATACACACACTCCCACACACACACTCCCACACACACACATATATACACCCCCCATCCATATACACACACACACACACACCCATATCTACACACACACACACCCATATATACACACACACACACACCCATATCATACACACACACACACACTCTCTCATATACACACACACATTCTCCCATGCCCACACACACTTCACTCACTCTCTACACACCTTTTGGAAAAAGCCGCGACCAGCACCAGCACGCTCCCCCCCCCCCTCGCCCATCTCCTGCTCCGCGGGGACATGAGGGGGCATCCCCGCTCCCATCACCCGGCGTGCTCCCTGACGCGGGACCGGGGGGAAGCGGGGGGGGGGAAAGCGGAGACATGAGGGGGCATCCCCTGCTCCCATCACCCAGCGCGCTCCCTGATGCTGGACCGGGGGGAAGCGGGGACATGAGGGGCCATCCCCCGCTCCCATCACCCGGCGCGCTCCCTGATGCGGGGACCGGGGGGAAGCGGGGGGGGGAAGCGCCAGGGAGGTGGGGGAAGCGCCAGGGAGGTGGGGGAAGGCACAGATAATACTTACTGTGTCCTCCATCCTCCATGGGGAAAAGAACGGCTGCTCGTTGGGGGCTGGCTCAAATAGAGCCTGGCCGCACGCCCACAAAGCCTGGAGCGCGCGCCAATCAACAGTCAGGTAGGGGGAGTTGCTGCTTGGGCCAATAGTTACTCGCCCGGGGTTAAATCCACCCGCCCCGGGCGTGTAAATGTATAGGATTGTCGAACACTATATATATATATATATATATATATATATATATATATATATATATATATATATATATATATATGATAATTATGTTGTAAGGAGTAATTAGTTTATTTTATACTTTAGATTTTTTTGAATGATTTTTCAATTTACAGGTTTAATTTTGCATTTTATTTGATGTAAGATTAGCTATACACTACATGTGCTGCTGTGGCCGAGTTAATTCGAGCATTTGCCCGTTCTCGGCCGCAGCAGTATCCTGGCGCGCGCCGGAGGGTGCCGGCGCGCGCCAAAGCAGCGGAAGAGCGCCCTCCGATCGGGGCGCTCTCCCTACCGCTGCCGGGTCCGCCGGGTCCCGCGGAACCCCCTGCCGCCGTCCCCCACATCGCGGGACACCAGGGCTCCCTCGGGGAGCCCTGGACGCGCGTGCAGGGGGCGCTGACACCCGATGACGCTTGACCGCGCATCGGTGACGCGCGGCACGCCGAGGGAGTGGGGCTAGCAAGCCGGGGCATCCCCCGGCTTGCGGAACTAGCCCTGCTCGATTTAAACGTGTCGGTAGTGTATGTTAATTAGTTAAAATTGTGATTATGTATGCATATTTATATAAAATATTTGGTAATTTGTGATATAATGTTACACTGAATAATGCAAATATAGCGGACACCTTCGATGGTTAACATTTTTTGCCCATGAGTTGCTATAGGAATCCCTATACTATATATACTTGGAACTCTGATGGTAATAGCTAACCCCTGATGAAGTTGTCAAGGCAACAAAACGCGTTGGGTTACTGATGTCAATCCGTATCAGTGCAATGTGAGAAAAATGGGGATAATCCCCTGGTGGTGCTACAAATATGCCAGGCAGTCAATAAAAATTAAGCACTTAATAGAAAACCAAATACTGAATGAATAAACGGTAAGGGTGTCCCAATTGGTATGCCGATGGTGTGTGCGGGCCTGAATACCCCCACCTCACCTGTTTGGAGCCGTTGGAAACGATGTCCCCACGCCGATGGAGCACACCCCCCCCCCGGGAGGAGATGATTGCTGGTGTTAACCTCCTCGGCTGAACGTGCGGCAGACCCGGTGAAAGAGACTGACAGGTGTAATGGAGCCCTGCAAGCAGAGTCTCTGGCCGTCTAACCGGGTGCCTGCTGGAAATCTCCTGATGAACCGGTCCGTTGCTGCAGGGGGGTAAGTGGCGGCTGTTAGTGGGGAGGACGACACACTCAAAACCTCCAAGCTGGGTCCGTCAATGCTGGAGTATCCCGGAGCAGGTGAGGGAAGGGGTTATCGGCTGCACACTGGCTATGTCCAAGACTCTACGCAGCTAGTGAAGGAAATCCTCTCAGGTGGAACAGCTGCTCCGTGTATGAAGTGCCGGTGCGTGCTGCAATGCAGGGAGAAGGTCAAAAAATAGTAGTGAAAGAGCAGAGCACTGCCAAAAATAATAAAGAGGGCTTGATGCAAAAAATGAGTTTATTTATTAGGCATAATAGCCAAAAAAGGACAGACACACTAAATTTAAAAACTCTGACGCGTTTCCCGCCGTGGAGGCGCTTTATCAAATAGTACTACTGCTCCATGGGAGTCGGGTTATATAATGGTCAGAGGCTAATGCACGCCCACAATAAGGTCAATGTAAATGGTATAAGCTGAAGGGTATGAGTAATCAATTGAATCCTCCGCCCTGCAAATTCTACCCCTAGAAGAGCGTCCAAAGCCTCTGAGCATCACACAAATCCAATGGAGTTTAACAATAAACAACAATTAACATATTAACCAATCATCAAAGTGGAAGACTAATATCCCAACAAAACAATACTATATAACATGTAGTCAAAGAAAAATAAGTATGTCTAATGACAGATAAAAGCTATATCTAAGTTTATACAATAGTGTAATATATGTATATGTGAAAAATTAATGATATTATCCCTTAATGTTTAAATGTGGTCTAATGTGAATGTGATATAATATGTGAAAAAATAAAGAATAAGTGGATATAAATGTGCAAATAACCACTAAAAATATAATGAAAATAATATTAGTCTTACCAATAAATGTGTAAAATAAATGCAATAAAAACAAGAAAAAAGTATAATAAAAAACCCCAATTAAAATGTAATATATTATTTGATAGTCACCAATGTATACAGGCATACCCCGGTTTAAGGACACTCACTTTAAGTACACTCGCGAGTAAGTACATCTCGCTCAATAGGCAAACAGCAGCTCACGCATGCGCCAGTCAGCACGTCCTGAACAGCAATACCGGCTCCCTAACTGTACCGAAGCTGTGCGCAAGCGAGGAGACTATAGAGCCTGTTACAAATGCGTTATTTACATCAGTTATGCACGTATATGACGATTGCTGTACAGTACATGCATCGATAAGTGGGGAAAAGGGAGTGCTTCACTTTAAGTACATTTTCGCTTTACATACATGCTCCGGTCCCATTGCGTACGTTAATGCGGGGTATGCCTGTATAATGAAATAACAAATTTCATGTCCTAAGTTGATATCAGTGTTAAATATAGGAAAAATAATCTGAAATATAAATATAATAATAGATGTATAGTATATGTATATATATTGAATATATGTATAGTATTTAAACAGATGTTTAGATCAAAAATCACATAAACATAAATAAAGATCATAATATGGAGACAATTCATAAGTGTAATTTGCAAACACAAAAAATAGAAGGATATGGCTACAATTAGTCATATAAACAGAATATCCAAATATAATGATAAATTAAACATAAACATAATATTAGAAACAAATCTTCAAGGAAATATATAAAATAAAGGATAAATATCTTACTACATAAATAAACCAATTGAAAAAGTTAAACAAAAATAATAATAGATGGAAACTGTTACATAAGTATATTGTTTATAAAAAATGCTTCAATTCCCAATCAATATTTATGCCAGAGGGTTGCATTGTATCTAAGCTGTACATCCAGAACATTTCCCTCCTATTCAACATGCCCAATCTATCACCTCCCCGAATTGGGGCATGTATATGATCAATACCTGAGAATGTGAAGTTTTTTTATAGTCCCCTTTGGGCAAATTGAAAAATGTCTCGAGACCGGATGAGATTGGTCTTTTTTGATAATTGCACGGACATGTTCCATAATTCTGATTTTGAGGGGTCGTTTAGTGCGACCCACATATCCCTTCTCACACCCACATCTTAGAAGATATACAGTGTAACTAGAGTTACAATTGATGAAGGTGTGTATGGTATGTTCTCTTTTGGGGTTTGTGCAAATAACTTTTTTTCTTTTTTTCGCAAACTTGCATACCCCACAGTGTCCACATGAGAAAAACCCTTTGGGTATATTTTGTATCTTACTTTTGTTAATCCTGGAATCAAACAGGCTAGGGGAAAGGAATGTGCCCAACGATTTGGCCTTTCTAAATACAAGTTTTGGTTTATTAACAAGAACTGAAGTCAAATCTTTGTCTAGTTTCAAGATGTCCCAATGTTTATGGATAATAGATCGTATATGATTTGTCTGCCTGCTTTGTTGCGTAATAAACAATGGTGTTGTTGCCTCATCATGTTTTAGTCTCTTTTTGGAGGAGAGTAGAAGATCTCTTCTGTCTAATGTTTTAACAATTGCATGAGCTTCAATAATATCATATCGATTATAACCTCTAGATAGAAATCTTGTAATAAGATCTTTAGATTGTACATCGAATGATTCCTCAGGAGAACACAACCTTTTTAGTCGTGTAAATTGTCCTTTGAGAATGCCCTTTTTGAGGGACTTAGAATGGTTACTGTCTGCTCTTAGGTAGGAATTACGTGCATTTGGTTTCCTGTAAATGTTACTTTGGATGCTACCCCGCATATCGACATACAGCATTAAGTCCAAATAATAAATGTGATTAATGTTCTCCTGGTACGTGAAATGTAAATTGTGATCATTGATATTAAGTGAGTGAATAAATGTTTCTAATGATGTGAAGTCACCATCCCAAATAAACAGAAGATCATCTATGTATCGTTTATAAAATTTAATCTGGTGCCGAAAAGAGTTTTTGTCACTAAAAATAAATTCAGACTCCCACAACCCCATAAAAAGATTTGCATATGAGGGTGCGAAAGAAGTGCCCATAGCAGTGCCCCGAATTTGTAAATAAAATTGTGAGTCAAAAGAAAAATAATTGTGAGTGAGTAAAAAAGTGATGGAATCTAATAGGAAAGTGCATAGTGCTGGTGATAAGTGAGAAGATCTTAGAAAATGCTGAACGGCGAAAATGCCCTGATCATGATTGATGATGTTGTAAAGAGAGGTAACGTCCATAGTCACCCATCTATAACTCTCTCGCCATTGTACTCTATTAAGATCAAAGATTAACTGACCGGAGTCTTTCAAAAAGGATGGAAGTGACTGTACAATTGGTTGCAAATATGCGTCTATAAATCGAGAGAGCCCATCTCCCAAAGATCCAATACTCGCCACAATGGGACGTCCCGGAGGGTTTGTGAGCGATTTATGGATCTTTGGGAGATGGTGAAAGATGGGGACTATGGGGTTAGGGGAGCACAGAAATTCAAATTCTTTTTTGCTTAATACATAAAGTTCTCTACCCAGGAGCAGCAAATCATTCAATGCATGAGAGAAATTGGTGGTAGGGTCCGACAATAATTTGCAATATGCTTGATTGTCCGATAACTGTCTTAGGGCTTCCTGCCTATAATTCTCAGCTGATTGTACAACAATCGCACCACCCTTGTCAGCATTTTTGATAACAATGCTTTTATCCTCTTTTAGGATTTGTAATTCTTGTAATTCAAGGGTGGTGAGATTGTTGCCACAAAAGGGGTCACGTTTACAATTCTCAGCTAGAATCCTCAGATCCTTTTCCACCAATCTCTCAAAAGTGGTTATGAAGGCACTTTTAGAACCATAAGGACAAAAAGTAGATTTCTTCCTAAATGTGGTATGTTCAAAGCTAAGGAAATTAGAAAGAGACACATCCTCAACATCATTCTCCATTTCTTGTTCCATACGCAAATCTTCTAAATCAGAGATCATGCAATAATCTTTAAATGTAAAATCAGAGCAAGCTTGTTCTGTTGTGTCATCTCCCCTGTGAACAGGAGGTGACTCCACAGAATTACATATAATGGGTACAGTATTCCTAGAACTATTACAAAATAATTTTTTCAATGACAGTTTACGAGTGAATCGCTGTAGGTCAATATAAGTATCAAACAGGTCAAAGTCACTTTGAGGGGCAAAATTCAGTCCTCGATTGAGTAGGGACAATTGTCCTGGTGTCAATGTCTTATGTGAGATATTAATGACATTACAATCTTCAGGGGTTAGGTATATTTTTTCCTCTTGGCTGCCCCTCTTGTTCCCCCTCTTCCTCTTTGACCTCCTTGTCCTTGGTAGTTTTTTGACTCCTGTGGTCTGGTAGATTGGGAAAAATAACCTGATGTACTGGGTATGGCGTCATCTCGTGCTGTATGGCCCGAGGGGCTTTTTCCTCTCCATGTGTCTGATGTGATATCAAAGGACACTGATGGGTATTTATTCTCATTCTCTGAGGTATCAGATTCGTAGCTAGAAGTGTCAGTATATTTTGACTTTAGTATGGATTTCTTCGGTGTACTGGATGTTTTATCCTTATGTGCATGCGGATATGAGGGGGTTCTAGATCTACCTCTGTTTGAATTAGGGTTCCCAGGTCTTTCCCAGGTATAAACCTGGTTTCTCTCGTAGTCCAAGCGATCTCGTTCGAATTTAGATTGCTTTTTTTCCATAATTGTGTCCTCAATAGCCTCTATATTGGACAACAATATTTTATCGTTATTGGAAAAATGTTCCATGTGTTCGTAGGATTTTAGCTTGTTCTGTAGAGATTTAATTTCAGTACCCAATGATGCTCTTTCAGTCAGCTTGTGTTCAATGATCAATCCCATGAGTTTGAATGAACAATCGTTTAATGTTGATTTCCATTTTTCCTCAAATTCTTTACTACCAAAACCAAAAGTAGGTGCCTTTTTTATTCTCAGCCCTCTAGGAATTCTTTTGGTTTTGGTGTAATTTTCTATTGTGGTTATGTCCCACCAAAGCCGAATGCTATCAGTTAATCATTTTTCTAATTTGAGAAAATGTGCTGTTAGATCAGAATTTTCCTCACATACAAACTCAATGGAATTGTCAAAGACATGTTCAGCTCGCTTAATTCTTCTAGTATTGTCGCTGCAAGTCTGAACTAAAAGATTACTTTGTATATCTTCATTTTCAGATTGTTCATTGTCCTCCATGATTGATTTGCAAAAATAGACTTTGGAATTAAAAGCTAAAAAAAGGAAGGGGTTGTAGTGTGTGTATGACAACTTTAATGGAAAAAATATAAAATATCCAAAAACATGTAAAAAAAAGCTTTGCATCATCAGCCCTATGAGAATGATAGATAATCTACCTTACTAATATGAGCTACCAACCAATGTAACAGTCCATGTGAGAAAAATGGGGATAATCCCCTGGTGGTGCTACAAATATGCCAGGCAGTCAATAAAAATTAAGCACTTAATAGAAAACCAAATACTGAATGAATAAACGGTAAGGGTGTCCCAATTGGTATGCCGATGGTGTGTGCGGGCCTGAATACCCCCACCTCACCTGTTTGGAGCCGTTGGAAACGATGTCCCCACGCCGATGGAGCACCCCCCCCCCGGGAGGAGATGATTGCTGGTGTTAACCTCCTCGGCTGAACGTGCGGCAGACCCGGTGAAAGAGACTGACAGGTGTAATGGAGCCCTGCAAGCAGAGTCTCTGGCCGTCTAACCGGGTGCCTGCTGGAAATCTCCTGATGAACCGGTCCGTTGCTGCAGGGGGGTAAGTGGCGGCTGTTAGATGGGAGGACGACAAACTCAAAACCTCCAAGCTGGGTCCGTCAATGCTGGAGTATCCCGGAGCAGGTGAGGGAAGGGGTTATCGGCTGCACACTGGCTATGTCCAAGACTCTACGCAGCTAGTGAAGGAAATCCTCTCAGGTGGAACAGCTGCTCCGTGTATGAAGTGCCGGTGCGTGCTGCAGTGCAGGGAGAAGGTCAAAAAATAGTAGTGAAAGAGCAGAGCACTGCCAAAAATAATAAAGAGGGCTTGATGCAAAAAATGAGTTTATTTATTAGGCATAATAGCTAAAAAAGGACAGACACACTAAATTTAAAAACTCTGACGCGTTTCCCGCCGTATCAGTGCAATGTGTGGCGTTCCATTGTAAGAGGTTGGCGCCTCAACACAGCAGCTGGGAATGAGCTGAATACTGATCACTACCCACATACAGATGCAGCGGCCATAATTTTTAGCAAATAGCGTGGTTTATACCTCGGAATACTCATGTGATGGCGCGCGTGTTGACTCTGGTTTTTATCGGGTTCCGAAAATTGCATTTTTGCGCGGTCTGCAATACCGTTGAGAAACTCAAGTGGGTGATCGCGAGTTGTTGTCTTAAAAATCTAATGCCTTGTAACAATTCAACCTGTCTTTTATTGCCGTACAGTTCTGCAAGTGTGTAATTGTAATTTGAAGATTATCGTTACGAGTTCATACTGTATGGTGTACAGTACATGGGAAAGAAGTATTTTGTATGAATAAAGTGTTGTTTTTGTACAGGATAATAAAGGGAATAGTAATACAAAAATACAATGTCGCTTCTTCTTCCGAATGTTAAATATTTTTTCTGCTCATGCGTGTACAGTATGTCTCTGCCAAGAAATCCCAAAAAGAAAAATGTATATCTTTTATTCTATACGGTATGTATTATTTATTATTCAAAAAGGAATGAAGATGAGGCACACGGATTTAAATGCAAAGAGATCTATTTAAGCATACACTGTGCTTAAATAAATCTCTTTACATTTAAATCCGTGTGCCCCATCTTCATTCCTTTTCGTATGCCATGGATTGGATGCAGCCGATCGTACATTGATGGGAGCACCGGTAATTGTATCAATTCTTTATTATATTGTGGTGTGCAGCATTTACTCATATTATTTATTATTCAATACTGTCAACTTGCTACTGTAGGCTTGCTCTTCTTTTCATACTGTTTTTATGTTATGCGCATGCGTGTATGTCTCATTGGAACCTTGTTGAAACGCACATGCGTGTCATCACATTTAGGCGCATGCGTGTATGTTTGATTGGAACCTTGTTTAAACGCATATGCGTCATCACATTTAGGCGCATGCGTGTGTCTCATTGGAACCTTGTTGAAACGCATATGCATGTCATCACATTTAGGCGCATCCGTGTATGTCTCATTGGAACCTTTTTGAAACGCTTATCGACACCTCCCCCAAAGCCATTCATTTGTAATTTTTTCTTTTGTTTCTTGACATGGGCTTGCATAACATTTTGCTATTCTTAGAATCAATCACTAGCTTTATAATTCTACACCACAGTCATGTATACTGTACTTTATGAGGTGTGTGGTATACTGTCATTTTTATTTGGGGGTGTGGGTTTCAAAACATTATGTTGACCTGTTCAAAATCTTTATTTGAACTAATAATCCTGCATACAGCCCTCTACACCCCGCACCCCACACACAAAGGCTAAAGTATTTCTACTGCTTATCGACACCTTCCCCAAAGCCATTCATTTGTAATTGGAGGCTTTGTGGCTTAGTGTAATCTTCTTGAGACCGGGTTCACACACACAAGCGCACGTGTGAAAAGCCCTTCTTGGGTTGGGGCTTTGGAGAGAATGACTTCTCATCCAATATGAATTTCAAGTTTGGAAAAAAAAGACCCCTTTTTTTTCTTTTGTTTCTCGACATGGGCTTGCATAACAATTTTTGCTATTCTTAGAATCAATCACTATCTTTTTAATTCTTCACTACAGTCATGTATACTGTACTTTATGAGGTGGGTGGCATACTGTAATTTTTATTTGGGGTCATGGGTTTCAAAACATTATGATGACCTGTTCAAAAGATTTCTTTGAACTAATAATCCTTCATAAACTCCTCTTCCCCCCCCCACACACAACACAAAGTTCAAATGATTCTCATGAATTTAAAGGAACAATTTTATTTGTGCAGGATAATCATGGAAAAATGAATAATACAAAAATACAGTAGGTCGCCTCTTCTTCCAAATTTACAAGCTTGTCTTTATCTTCTTCATAATGGCTGCATTGCAGTCTCTGGTTCTTTTGTCATTGAGAGAGAGGGGGGCGGTTAGTGTAAATTACTGACTGTTCCTACCGTATACACACAGTACAATACTTTTACACATGTCCCCCCCCTTTCCTGTAGTGCTGAAGCTCTGAAAAGAAAAAAAGAGTGCATTAAAGGCATTGAGTATATAAAAATATTGGACAATAACTACTTTCAAACTATATACAGAATGTATAACTACAGTATAACTATAACAAGTTATTGATTGGAGCACTATGTCTTACAGTACCTTCCAGTATTGAAGGAAGGGGGTGGGGAGGGTGGATTCCCTGCACTTTATCTATATTGCACTAACTACTGTATATACTGTATAACAATAACTAATGTATACTACTGTAAGTTAGACAGCACACACATGTCTAATACAAATGTACTGTACATTGTACATCCTGTGCATTAAAGGCATTGAGTATTTCACAATATTTGACTTTATCTACAGTATATTGCACTAATTTTATACTGTATAACTATAACTGTATATATATATTTTTTTTTTGAGTGCCATACTTACCTGTATCATACTGTGACAGATATGAGGGAACAGTAGTGAAAAGAGGATATTACGGCCCTAAATTAGTGCAGGGTTTCTGCTCCACTCCACGGTTTGGAGATTTACCAAGGGGAATCCAGACCGGGACTTCTAGCTCTCCCAGCTTTCACAGGACTGGAGCAGCTGATTGAGCAGGGAGATGATTAAAAGGTTGCTCTAAACAGACCAAGACGGGGCATTTTTTTCTCTCAAGAGGAGGGTGTGCTGAAAAGCTGTGTTATGCTGAGAAAAATACTTTTGTTTTGTTTGTTTGATTTACTCCTGTTATCTGCTATAGCGTTTGTATGGAAAAATAAACAGGCCAAGCTTTTTACCTCTGTGTCAGATGACTGTCTCCTCTACCTGGAAGGCTGTGTGAAAGTGCTGATCCTTGGACAAAAGGTAGAGAGCAAGAAGGTACATTGTCACATATGGTGGAGTTTAATGCGGGCAGCACACTGACAAGCATGTAATATGCAAAAGGGAATAGAGGAAGTAGTCACAGCCCTGATCCAAACCGCATCTACACAGCACAAAACTAATGCTACACAGCAAGAAACTAATGCCACACAACAAGAAACCAACAGAAGGGCTGCTGAGGGTTATGCCTTACAGCAAGAAACCAACAGCAGGCTGGCTGAGGGTTATGCCACACAGCAGGAAAACATGGCAATATTGCAGAGACTGGTGCTGGCCCAGACTGAAGCTCATCAACTGCTCAGAGAGGAGCAGCAAAATACCGCCCATGCCTTACATCAGGAGATCCAGGGCCTATCTGAGAGGCTTACCGGGGATGCCGCAGAAGCACATCCAAAGGGGGTTAGAGTGAGTAACTACCTGCAAAAGATGGTGGCTGCAGATGATGTAGAGGCCTACCAAATGGCGTTTGAGAGGACGGCTGAGAGAGAAAAATTGCCTGTAGCTGAATGGGCAAGCCTGCTAGCACCGTTCCTGTGTGGGGAGGCCCAGAAAGCATACTATGATCTGGAACCCGGCTCAAGCCAGTGATTACAGCAAGCTGAAAAAGGAGATCCTGGCGTGCCTAGGGGTGACAACGGTGGTCCGTGCCCAGAGGTGTCACTCCTGGACCTACAACCTGGATAAAGCCACAAGATCACAGATGTTTGACTTAATACATCTTGCCAGAAAGTGGTTACAAACGTAAACCAACACATCCAGCCACATTGTGGAGCAACTAGTGATGGACCGATTTCTGAGAGGCTTACCTGTTGCCCTTCGTCGCTGGGTCAGCCAGAGTGATCCCCAAACGGCTGACCAGTTAGTCGCGTTGGCAGAACGGTACAGTGCAGCTGGAGAATGGCTTCAACCCCCTATCCAAGGGCAGCCTCAGAACCGGAAGGTCCAGAGCCCCAGCAAAACTGGTAAGACTGTTCCAGGGAAAAGGGGGAATTTTGATGACAGGCTGGGGTCTATAACCCCAGGGACATAACCACAAGAGAAAGGAACTTTGTTAAGCGGGAAGAACCTATAAGGGACTATGCTGTAAAATGTTTTAAATGTCGAGAGTTTGGACATATGGCAAAGGTGTAGGGGAAAAAATAATAATTGCGCCAACCGTATTTAAGTGAATTCAAGACTTCAGTCCCTCACAGAGTGTAATCCTGCTGCCCGAGTTTCTTAGAGGTGATTCACCAACCTCTATATGTAACAGTCAAAAAAGGGGGCGGGGATCCTCCGGCGCGTGGTTCCACTTGTGATTCCGGGACACATGCAAAGTAAAATAAAGAGAGGGACCACAATCAGGGATGGTTAAGAGACAATAATAAACGTATGAAGTTCTATAGGAACACACTTAAATTTGAACAACAAATCTTCAAATGGGGATGGGGGGGACCTCTTGATGATACCTCAAAATAGGGAAGAGAAGGGAAACATAGTATAACACTGTTTATTAACAACAAATTAAAAAGAGATTGAAAACTCACAAGCGGCCAATAATTAATGGCATAGAGAGGAGGTGTCTCCAGACTCCACAGATCGTCCCCCAGAATATTTGGTTGTCTCTTGTGGATTCTGTTCCAGCTGGTAAGATGGTAATGTGAGGATGCAGTTAACAGCAGGGGGGTCTTCCGGAACTCGTACACAGACCGGATTTCCTCCCGTTTGTCTCTCTCCTTGCCGCAGCTCTCGCCTTCCGCGCATGCGCATGCGCTCTGGACGTAGTGCTGGCCAAACTGGAATTGTGCTCTCACTCTTCTGTACGGTGGCCTGTGATGCCCAAAGTCCGTCAGAGGCGTTTTGCAAATTAGCTTCCTCAGTGACTAATTAACTGCATCTCTTTTTAATTTGTTGTTAATAAACAGTGTTATACTATGTTTCCCTTCTCTTCCCTATTTTGAGGTATCATCAAGAGGTCCCCAAATCCCCATTTGAAGATTTGTTGTTCAAATGTAAGTGTGTTCCCTATAGAACTTCATACGTTTATTATTGTCTCTTAACCACCCCTGATTGTGGTCCCTCTCTTTATTTTACTTTGCATGTGTCCCGGAATCACAAGTGGAACCACGCGCCGGAGGATCCCCCCCCCCTTTTTTGACTGGACATATGGCAAAGGACTGTCCCAGAATGGTTGAACCCATGGAATGTAATGTGGGTAGTAATAATGAGGATGATTACTCACTGTATGCCCAAACTATGTTGTCTGCAAACAAAAATGGTTGTCTGAATAGTTACCCTTGGTGTTCCGTGCAGGTAGAGGGAAAAAGGGTTCAGGCATTACTTGACTCAGGGAGTATGGTTACCCTCATAGACCCAGATTTGGTAAATGGTATTCAGGTAGATGATTCCCAACAGATTGATATTTCCTGTATACATGAGGATGTACATAACTACTCCACTGCTGAAGTACAGGTTGAGTCACAGTGTGGCTTTGTAAATTGGCGAGTTGGTCTTGTACCAAAATTAGCCCATGACATGATTATTGGTAGAGATTTTCCCTATTTTCTAAATTTATGGCCAGCTGCTGAAAAACTTGCCACTAGTTCGTCAGATGAAGGTAGTGATGATTTCCCATTTGCTGACATTTTGGGAGACGAACTAGACAGCACAAATAAGTCTGGGAGTAAACAGCCATACCCTGAAAAGCACTAGTGGGCGACAACCCAGAACAAAATGGTGCCGAACCATCTAATAGACCGGAACCAGACATTGACCTTATTGATTTAGAGGTTAGCCCAGGTAACTTTAAGAGTGCCCAGTGGTCTGATCCCACTTTGTCAGTAGCCCGAAATTCAATTTCAGTAAGGAATGGAACCCCTACTAATCCAGACAGACCCTTGTCTTATCCTTACTTTGAGGTGGATAACGATCTGCTGTATCGCCTTGAGGAAAAACAGTCTGTTAGAGTAAAACAGTTGTTTGTGTCATCAGCGCACTGTGTTAAGCCTCACGCATAGCTATGTACTAGGTGGTCACCTAGGGGTTGAAAAGACTAAAGAGCGTATTCTCAGGAGTTTTTACTGGCCGGGGGTGATGGCAGCAATAATAGATTATTATTCATCGTGTCCTGAATGTCAGCTCACTGCCCCTTTGCCAGCGTACTGTAGTCCGTTGGTACCCCTACCAATAATTGGGGTCTCATTTGAACGCATTGCTATGGATTTTGTTGGTCCTTTAGTGAAGTCAGCCAGGGGGCATCAGTACATACTGGTGATATTAGACTATGCGACCCAATATCCCGAGGCAATCCCTCTACGCATGGCCTCAGCAAAAACTATTGCTAAAGAGTTAATGATGATGTGTAGTCGGGTGGGGATTCCCAAGGAGATCCTATCAGATCAGGGTGCTCCATTCATGTCTTGGGTAACCAAGGAGTTATGCAAACTTCTCCACATAAAACAGTTAAAAACCTCTGTGTACCATCCACAAACTGATGGTTTGGTGGAGCGGTTCAATAAAACCCTAAAGGCAATGCTGCGGAAAGTAATTGATAAGGATGGAAAGAACTGGGATTTTCTGTTACCTTATTTAATGTTTGCTATTAGAGAAGTGCCCCAAGCATCTACTGGGTTTTCACCATTTGAATTGTTGTATGGTAGCCACCTTAGGGGGTTACTTGACATAGCCAAGGAGACATGGGAACAGGAGACTACACCCCATCGCAGTGTAATTGATCATATAACCCAAAGGCAGGAACGCATGGCAGCCATTATGCCTATAGTGCGGGAACATATGGAAAAGGCCCAACGTAACCAGCGGAATAGCTATAATAGGAATGCTAGGGTCCGTAGGTTTCAACCTGGAGACAGAATCCTAGTGTTAATCCCCACAGTAGAAAGTAAATTTCTGGCAAAATGGCATGGGCCAAATGAGGTTAGTGAATAAATGGGTGAGGTAAATTATAAAGTGAGGCAGCCAGGCAGACGAAAGCCTGAACATATATACCATGTGAACTTACTCAAGCCCTGGAAAGAAAGGGCGGTTCTAATTACTATGGAAATCACTGCCTTCCCCGCTAGGAAAAACCCAGATCCAGAAGTGAACATATCAAAGGCCCTGCCTATACACCAGGCACGGGAAGTCAAGGAATTTGTTTAATTAAATAAAAGGGTATTCTACGCAGTTCCAGGAAGGACTAGGGTTATTAGGCATGACATTATAACCGAACCAGGAAAAAGGGTCAATCTTAAGCCTTATAGAACATCTGCAGCTCGTAGAGAGGCCATTAGAGCAGAGGTTAAGAAAATGCTAGAGCTTGGGGTGATTGAGGAGTCACAAAGTGACTGGAGCAGCCCTATTTTGCTTGTACCAAAGCCTGATGGGACTGTAAGGTTTTGTAACGATTATCGCAAGCTGAATGATATCTCAAAATTTGATTCGTACCCCATGCCAAGGGCTGATGAGCTAGTGGAGAGACTTGGGAAAGCCCGTTACCTCACCACACTAGATTTGACCAAGGTTTACTGGCAGGTTCCACACACAGAGCAGGCAAAGGAAAAGACTGCCTTTTCTACTCCTGATGGTCTTTTCCAATACAAGGTGTTGCCGTTTGGTCTGCATGGGGCTCCTGCCACCTTTCAAAGGATGATGGACAGAATATTAAGGCACATACATTATATGCAGCTGCATATTTAGACGATGTAGTGACACATACGGAAGATTGGGAATCCCACCTTCCAAAAGTACAAGCCGTGTTAAACTCGATTTACTCTGCAGGGTTAACGGCTAACCCAAGGAAGTGTACAATTGGCTTACAGGAAGCCAAATATTTAGGATATTCTATTGGTAGAGGGTTAGTGAAACCTCAAATGGCTAAAGTGGAAGCCATAAGGAATTGGCCCCGGCCAGTCACCAAGATACAAGTGAGAACTTTCCTTGGACTAGTTGGATATTACCGGAGGTTTATCTATAACTTTGATACCCTTGCATGTCCTTTAACTGATCTGACAAAGGCAAGAGCTCCAGTAATGGTAAAATAGTCCCCAGAACTAGAACAAGCATGCAGGTCGTTGAAAGAAGCCATATGTCCCAACCAGTGTTAGTAACCCCCGATTTTGCTAGGGAATTTATTTTGCAAACCGATGCATCAGACGTAGGGCTTGGTGCGATCCTCTCACAAGAGAACCAGAATGAAGAACATCCTATCTTGTACCTAAGCAGAAAACTTAACCCAGACGAAATAAACTACTCCATAGTTGAAAAAGAGTGTCTTGCAATAAAGTGGGCAATAGACAATCGTAAGTACTACCTGTTAGGCAGAAAATTCAGGCTGGTGACAGACCACGCACCCCTAACCTGGATGAGTCACAATAGGGAGAAAAATAGCAGAGTGACACGCTGGTTTCTCAGTCTGCAACCCTACAAATTCTTAGTGGAACACAGGGCAGGCAGTAGACAGGGGAATGCAGATGGCTTGTCAAGAATGCATTCACTGGTGTGCACAGTCACTCACCCCACTAGGTCTGAGCTAGAGGGGAGGATATGTGACAGATATGAGGGAACAGTAGTGAAAATAGGATATTACGGCCCTAAATTAGTGCAGGGTTTCTGCTCCACTCCACGGTTTGGAGATTTACCAAGGGGAATCCAGACCGGGACTTCTAGCTCTCCCAGCTTTCACAGGACTGGAGCAGCTGATTGAGCAGGGAGATGATTAAAAGGTTGCTCTAAACAGAGCAAGACGGGGCTGTTTTACTCTCAAGAGGAGGGTGTGCTGAAAAGATGTATTATGCTGAGAAAAATACTTTTGTTTTGTTTGTTTTATTTACTTCTGTTATCTTCTGTAGCATTTGTATGCCAAAATAAACAGGCCAAGCTTTTCACCTCTGTGTCAGAAGACTGTCTCCTCTACCTGGAAGGCTGTGTGAAAGTGCTGATTGTTGGACAAAAGGTACAGAGCACGAAGGTACTTTGTCACAATACTTACTGTACCTGTACTTGCCTTACTACAGTACAGTACATTACTACATTCCGGTGGCCTGCCCATTACGCTGTAAAAGAATGGGCAACACGCTATCTATATATTTATTGCATCGTTGTACGGTGAGTATGTTGTACTCACCGTACAACATACTCACCGTACAACGATGCAATAAATATATATAAGTATGTTGTTCCAGAAACTCAGTATTCCTTTATCCAATTCATCCTTTTTGGACGGTTTCACAACTTTTCTGATATGATCATTCATCTGATGCCATACCAATTCGATGGGATTCAAATCTGGTGATCTGGAATTGGAGGGGAATTTGCAGACTTGAAACACATTGAATGAGAAGTCATTCTCGCCAAAGCTCCATACTGTATGCGTTTCATCAAGGTTCCAATGAGACACACACACATGCACCTAAATGTGAGGACATGCGTATGCGTTTCAACAAGGTTCCAATGACACACACACGC
Organism: Ascaphus truei; assembly: GCF_040206685.1. Taxonomy (NCBI): domain Eukaryota; kingdom Metazoa; phylum Chordata; class Amphibia; order Anura; family Ascaphidae; genus Ascaphus; species Ascaphus truei. The sequence continues at coordinate 307,430,871 of NC_134486.1, read as the reverse complement.
ATGCGCCTAAATGTGATGACACGCATATGCGCTTTCAAAGTATTGAATAATAAATAAAGATATAGAATAAAAGATATACACTTGTATTTTTGGGGTTTCTTATCAGAATTAATTGCACATGCAAGCATACTGTATAAGGTTTTCTATAAAGCTCACAATTATTCTATCCTAATCAATAAAAATTGCACTGTCACTAAATGTTTTGCCTAATTGGATTTGTAAATCAGATTAACAATGTGCAAGCAACGTTTTAAAAAAGCGATATTAGAGGTCATCGAAATCCCTCCTTTTGCTTTTTTCAGCTTGATGTCAAAGTTTCTTTTCTGGGGAAAAAAAATTATGCTATTATTTCTGGTATTGCGCATGCGTCAAGTCGCGTCATTGGGAATTAAAGCAGCCGTTCAAGCAATATCCTACAGTACATGTGCGTCTGTATGAGGAGAACAAACTTCTGATAGGCTCTGGCTCTATAGCCCCACCCTCTCCCTAGCTGTCCACCAATTGAATCTACTGTAGTAACTGCTCAGTCAATCATATTGCAGGACTACATTTTTAATAATTGTGCAAGAATTGAATTAAATTAAATAACCCTGAGCAAAGCGTATGATTACAGAAGAACGGACCAATCTGCAGCTTACTGTAGCTAATCACTTGTCTGTGTGCATATTTTATTGAAGCACAAACTGAAATGTATTTTTTTAAAACGGCAGCTTCAACTGCAGCTTTAAACTTAATACTGTACTCTACGTGGTATTTACCTTCATTATAAACTTTGCCAAATGGGTGGAGATTAGCACTGTCACTCCCGTAGTCTGCATTATAGTTGACGGGTGATAGCTGGCCTGCTACACCTGTAGTTGACAGCTGATGAAGTTTGAAATCTTTTTGATACACCCAAGCTTGCTGGTACCTGTACATGAAATCAGGCTCAGGATGGAAATGTTGCAGGTATTCCGGCGGGGACAGGTAGCAACGATTGAGTTAACCATGTTTTTACTGGCGGTCGGACCGTTATTGTAAGCCGGTGCTGGTGCTGTTGCTGGAGCTATTGCCGGCGCTGTTACATGGCTGGATTGGGATTGATGAATCTTATATGGATTAAACCTGAACTTTCTCCTTTTAAAGTTGCCATGATCAAACATACTGTAAAAATCAGGGACACCACCCCAATACCCTCTTGTATCTCTGGCAGAAGGGGCAATGCGAAAAAAGACTGATCGCTACTTAAGGTTTTTCTTATTGAACACTTCCATCCACGAACGTCAGTTGAAAATTTGTAAAAATCGTAGTTCGAAATGAAATATTCATATATTTCGGCTAGTCGCCATGTTATCTGCTGCAGTGTTAATTGCAGAAAATATTAAAAATGAATAACTACAGTCAGGTTTTTTATACATGTACGGTGTACACATGGTACCCAGTCCAGTCAGCAATTGTGCAAGGATACTGTAGGAATGTAGAAAAAAGCACACAGCTTTGAGTTTTATAAGGTTTTATTATGAAGCGCCTACACTTGATAACATCTTCAGGGTCTTCAAGGACCACGTTCTAATCACAATGGACCACTGTGGTAGACTTGTTTTTTTTTTTTACACGCCTGCAAATTGACACAGTAGCACAGACTGAACTATGCACATTACAATTAATCAATTTTTGCCATCTGGCGGATACACAAAGAATTGCACCCAAAGAAATCCGAAACCATTAAATTAAAACAGATCAACAGCGGTAAACTGCGGGTAAACCTGGCGGTGTGAGGGCGGGAATGCGGCGTGAATACCGAGTAGAGCAGCGCACACGAGAAGGGCGATGTGATGCCTTAAAATAACGGTCGCTGCATCTGTAGCCACTCTGTAATATCGGACCCCTGTGACTATATTATAAATGCTTTAAAGCACTTTCAATTGTGAGTGCATACACAACTGTATATCTTCTTTATTTTGGGGATTAAACATAATTTATTGCGCTACAGAAGCGTACGTTTCTCTCTGCTTGTATTTTTTAAATGTTACTGTTAGTGCCTATACTTTTCATTTAAATCTGAATGCAATCCCTGGCCCATTTTATTTCATTGATTTTTTAATATACTCCACTAGGGTTGATTTGTTGCGCTTCTATTTCTTTTAGAAAAAAGTCAAAAAATATAAAAATTCTGTGACCTTCCACTTTAGAGATCTGTCCTCTTTTACTCTAGAGATTTATTTTTCTGCGGATAAAAAGCTATGGAATTTGACCAGTTTAGGTGTTTACAGAGATGGTGCAACAGTTTTGTGTGCTCTCTCTTTGTTTAAAGAGGACGAGTTCGGCTGGTTCAGGATAATAGGCTTGCTAACAGGATAATAGTGTCTTTTACTTTTGTACCCACTACAGTATGCACATATTATTTCTTCTGTCTTATTCACTAATTCATTAATCTTATTTCATAAATTCATGGTGCGTGGATGTTCTCTTAGAAAGGAGTTGTAGTCATCTACTTTTTGCATCATGTATTATATCTCTATCTCTATAAATATGTTTTCTAACTTTTGAATAGCAATAGTAGTTTTTTCAGAGACGGATTTCACTTCACTCATTTGACTGAGCAGATTGTTGAACATGTGTTTGACTGCCTGACTTTTCGTGTTGTGTTTATGACTGTGTTTCATAATTAAATATGCTATATTTAAGAGAATTTTATAATAATTTTGACTGCTACAGTATGCATGTAACTAAAAAGAGGAAGGTTGCGGAAAGAGTTAACTGACAATTTCAGTAAATAAATATCATATTCATATGACACATACTCAGCAGTGTGTTGGTGAGTAAGACACCATACAGTATATCCAGAATCAATAGTATTACACGTCAATAAATGTGGATTGATATTTTAACTTTGCATAACTATTCAACTATCCAAAATTTTTATTAAACCCCTGTGTCAAACAACCTCCTATTTGGCTGTGACTGATATCCACAGATCCACTTCTTACATGCACATGTTACTACACCCTCCCCCCCCCCTTTTTTTAATGGATTACTGTATATGCTGTATACAATTCTGGGCGTTATAACGAGTCATACTCTCTAATTGGACAATATTCCAGGTATTATTGGTCAGTAATGCATGGAATGTTTGGAACTTTGCCAGAGAGCAGGGATTTCATCACTTACATTGCTGGTGCAGGAGGGCAGTCCATTAGCGGTGCAGGGGAGCAGGTAGGTGCAGTGGTACAGTAGCTTTTCTGACTATACTGGAAGGTGTCAGGGAGGCTAAATTGTCTGAGGGGCGGGAGGCTAAATAATTCAGGCTGAGGGAGGTAAAATCATCTGGAGGTTGTGAGGGTAGTACAATTATATAGAGTGTGGGAGGGAAGCAGGTTAAATCATCCAGAGGGAGGTAATATCATGGGAGGTTAATTAATCCAGATGTTAGGAAAATTATGCGGAGGGTCGGAGGGGGTTATGTAAAATTATCCGTAGAGTGTGAGAGAGGTACAGTACAATCATCCAATGGGAGGGAAAATGTATACCCTGGGTGGTCGCAAAATGCATACTGAGGGTGGGTGGGAGGTAAAATTATTCATAGGGTGGAACGGTAGATCATCTGGGGAGTGGGAGGTAAAATCATCCGGTGCATGGGAGGGTTGATCATCCAGGGGATTGGAGCGAGGTAAAATCTTCCAGGGGGTGGAAGTAGAGATCTGGCATTGGGCTGGAAGAACAGGTGAAAAGTTTAGACTTGGGTCAGGGACATGCTGGAAGAGCAGAGGTGCGGGAGGATGGACACCTCACTGGTAATTTTTTATTTTATTTTAATAGCAATAATCCCCCCATTACCTGGCTATGAATTCCCAAATGGATTAAAGCAACTCTCGCCCCTGGGAATTAAAGGCCATGTAATGCCCTGTCCTTTGGGGATTATTACCATTCTATTACCTCTTAGATTGTAAGATCTTCGGGACAGGGATTTCCTTTCCTATTGTCTGATTTTGTTGCGCTTAATGTATTATTTTAATTTCCTGTACTGTATTATTTGTTCAGCACTGAGTACACTTTTGGTGCTATATAAATAAAGACATACAATACAATTACCCATTCTATGTGTAGTAGAGAGTGCCTCAGCAGGTTTTAGACAGTTCTTGTTGGAGGTCAGTTTGAATTCTAATTGACATGATAAATAACCATAGATCATCATAGGCACTTTAAAAAAATATTTGTTTTTATAATTATGTTCCTAGTTGTTTAAGACATATTCTACTGTTTTTGCCATTTTGAGATCAGACTCCAAAAGACTATTCATGGTCCCAAGGCTCAACAAAGTATCCGGACGTTCCTCCTTCTCCTACCGTGCACCCCAAAACTGGAACAACCTACCAGAGACTCTCACATCCACCACCAGTTTAAGTTCTTTCAAATCTAAGGCTGTCTCACATTTTAACCTGGTCTGTAACTGTTTCATACGCTCATAATATATATTTTCTTTAACTGTGCACGCAATGTCTTGTATATAATGTATACCCTGTTCATTCATGTAACTGAACTTGTAACCATGTATTATTTGTTTTACTCTGTGCCCAGGACATACTTGAAAACGAAAGGTAACTCTCAATGTATTACTTCCTGGTAAAATATTTTATAAATAAATAAATAAATAATAAATTTTACACCACGTTTATATCAGATCATAAAGGATGTTCCACTCTGTGGGAAGGAGAACCCTCATTAAGCAACCATCTTGCATGTATGCCAACTCTCCCAATTTTGGATGGAGACGCTCAATTTTGGGGTCAATCTCCTTTTTCCCTTTCATGCCAGATTCTCCTGATTGCCTGATTCCCTCTCAGTGAGCAGGCCAGTCAGGTCTTATTAATCTACAAAAGGAAAATTTACCAGGTTGCAACATTCAGGAGAAATGTGGGGGCACTAAGTGAACTATATAGACCATACAGGTGCGGGGTTAGCACTCTTTCATGGATGGCGCTAGTGCTGATTTTGGTGTGATCAAGGATTTAATGGGCAGGGCCAAACTCAGAGCTACTAGTGCAAGTATGATCTTCATCACACGTCTTGAAATGATATACATATATATGTATATCATCATCATCATCAATCACCTTCAGCTCTAGTCAATCCTTGGCCTGGCTAAATTTATTTTTCGAACTGGCTGAAACCCTGGAAGATGCAGCAGGCTCTATTCATCCACCCGGTGGAGGAGGAAACGGACTTGGTTCCGCAGCCCCCACGGGAGAATATCGTGGGTGACGATAAAATCCCAATGGGTAAACAGTTGTCCTCTGAACAAAAAGGGGACTTGTTAGCAATAATTACACAATTCCATGATGTTTTTTCTGATTTACCATGACAAACTAACTTAATTTCACATGCGATCGAGACAGCACCTAGGGTAAAAGTACGTTCCCGTCCTTATAGGTTGCCTGAAAGTCGCAGGGTCCTGGTAGAGAAGGAGGTACAAGAAATGTTACACTTAGGAGTGATTGAGGAATCATGCAGGGAGTGGTGTAGTCCACTTGTTATGGTCCCTAAACCCTATGGGAAGGTAAGATTTTGTGTGGACCTCCGAAAGGTCAATGCGGTATCCAAGTTTGACGCATATCCGATGCCAAGGGTGGACTAATTAATTGACGCCCTTGGTAACGCGGAATATATATCCACGCTGGACTTAACAAAAGGATACTGGCAAATACCCTTAGAGGAAAAGTCCAAGTGCAAAACAGCCTTTGCCACTCCCATGGGTTTATACCAGTTTGTGACAATGACATTTGGACTGCATGGAGCCCCAGCCACATTTCAGAGACTTATGGATAAGGTGCTGAGACCCCATAGGACTTATGCCTCAGCCTACCTAGAGGACATTGTCATTTATAGTAAACACTGGCGGGCCCATCTAAATAGGTTGAAAGTGGTCCTCAAATCTCTAAGAGAGGAAGGGCTCACAGCCAACCCTAAGAAATGTGCCTTGGGTAAGGCAGAAACCAAATACTTAGGGTATGCAGTGGGAGGTGGAAAAGTAAGGCCACTAGCCGACAAGGTAGTTGCCCTGAAAGAAGTTCCGACTCCCCCCAAAAAAACGCAGGTACGCTCTCTGCTGGGTTTAGCAGGATACTACCGGAGCTTCATCCCCAACTACTCGGAAGTGGAAGCCCCTTTAACGGACCTCACATATACTTGACCCAAAATAACTCCGTCACATGGTGGACAAAAACTAATTAGATTGTGGAATTGTTTCCCACGGGGGCGGAGCCTGGAGGCGGGGTCTGCTGAGACAGAGGAGGAGTGTGGAGTACTGTTGCGCTGCGTAGCTCTGACGTCAGGGTGGGGGAAGGAACGAGAGGCAGGGACCGCAGACCACTGGGGAGACCGCGCACTGCGCATGCATCGCGCGTCAATGCCAGAGGCAAGCATGTGCACCCTGGACCCCGGAACAGAAGAGACCAATGGGACCCGCGCACTGCCCGCATGCCATGCATGCCACGCATGAGCAACACCACTAGGCTGCCTTTCCCGAGTGCCACAGGAACCAGACGAGCGGGTAAAAGTTAAGGGGACAGAACCATCAGAATGGAGAATCATCACAAGATGAAGCTGATTAAAGATAGAAGAAAGAGCCCATCTACCCCTACCCCTAAGTGAGATTGGGGTGGGTATGCCTTCTCCTGGCTACTCTGTGTGGTGATGTGTACCTGTTGGCAACAGGAGGGCTGAGTGCTCCACGATGGTGTGGGGAGAAGCAGGACAGGAGGGACAGGTTTTACCTTAGTTCTCCATAGGTGCAGCGCCTCAGCCAGCAGGGATCCTCTGTGGTTGTTCAGGGGATGAGCCCCTACTGGCATTCCTCCAAACAGCAGAGACAGTCAGAAACAGCATTGTCTTTTCTTGGTTTTATTGCAGGTAGATGGAATAGATTACAGACAGTGTTCGACAAACCTATACATTTGCTCGCCCCGGGCGAGTGGATTTAACATCGTGGTGAGCTCCTATTGTCCCAAGCAGCACACGTTTGGTACTAGGTGGCGAGTAGATTTTTTTGTTCGGCGAGTAGATTTTTGGGTGATTTGTCGACCACTGATTACAGACATGTATTTCTTGGCTCTCAGATAAAGACAGGCAGTGCCCTGAGCAAAGCAATAAACCCCTCTCAGGCCTGCTGTACCCCTCCTCCATCTCCTTGGGAGATGGAGGGCTTGGAGGGTGCTCACTCCTCAGAGGAGGAGGTAGAATCTTTGCTAATTTAGGAGAATGCCTGAGAGCTGTTGATTGTAACCCTGACCCTGACCCTTAACAAGACAAGTTGAATACTGATTGGCTATCACTTCCCATAGATGAACCAACCAGTATCCCTCTCTCAGGTTGACATTCTCTGAAAGTTGCTAGACCCGCCCTTTGATGCTGATGACATCACCCAAGGCTGCAACACATACACCGTGCCTGAAGAAGGAATTAACCTTTCCACTGCCTGCACCTAACACGACTGACACTGTAAAGGCCCAGGAAAAAGAAGGAGGCTAGGCTATACTGTAGATATGATGTACCGCTATACTACTCAATGGTCAGGGTGTTTATAGTGGGTCTGGGGTGGGTTCTTAGGCCTCCCTCGTGGGTAGTTGTGTGGGTGGGTTAACCCCTTAATGTCTATAGTGGTTTTTAACCACTAAGGTGATTAAGGGGTTAGGGGCTTTAGATTGTATTTATTATGTATGTATGCTTTCTGGCAACGGAGGACAGCGACCTGCAGTATGGTGATGATGACATCCATCATATTGTTGTGTTAAGTAGAACTGTATTTATATACTTTATGTATGCTGGTTAATGTTGTGTTTAATAATGGGCAAATAATCTATTATCGATATCGGGATAATAGTTATTTTACCCATTACTGTACTGTATGTGTTTGGTGGGCGGGGGGGGGGGGGGTGGAGGGGGGAGGGATTGATTGAAATGTAGGCCATGTTTATTTGTTGACATACAGGGTTGGTACCTTAGGACTGCGGGGACCTATGGTGACAACCTGAGGACCCACGGACGCCCATGGGTACCACCTGGAAACCCACGGGGGACACCGGTGGGTAAGAACCGGAGGCCCCCACACCCCGCAGACCCACAGGGACCACCCGAGGGCCCCCAGACCCCCAGACTCCCGTGGGAATCACCCAAGAGCCCCCAGACCCCTGTGGGGATGACCCGGGGAGCCCCAAACACCGTGGGCCCACCCGTGGACACAATTGTGGCCCACGGGGACCTGCGCGGACCACCTGGAGGCCCATGGCACCTAGAAGTGACCAACCAGTGACCCCAGACCCTGTGGGTACCCCCCACTGGTGCACGGTGGGGCCTGCGGACACCCGTCGGGCCCACCGGGGACTACCATAGACCTGGGGTATTAAGCATGTATGTTAAAAAATAAATAATGGTTTTACATTATGGGGGGGACAGGGGGGTGGTGTATTGATGTTTAGTAAATGTTTTTTAATATACATTTAATTCCTAGTGTAGATAAGCAGGGGATTTCTGGAGTAGAACCGCGTTGGTTTTATGTCCGGGGATCCCCTGATTCCCTAGATACAAGCGCCGTTATAGGGTGCCGGTATCTCCTATGCATGGAAATGTCCCGATCACGTGACGCGGGAATCCAATGCATAGGAGATACCGGCAACCCATAAAGGGGACTGTATCTCGGGAAGCAGGGGGTCCCCGGACCTCAAACCAATGCGGTTCTGCTCCGGAGACCCCCTGCACATCTGCACTAGGAATGAAATGTATATTAAAAAAAAAAAGAGATTTCCGCTGGGAGAGGTGGCTCTCTGTGAGCAGCTATCTCTGCAGCAGAAATGAATCGCCGGGTTAGGCCTTTTCAGAGGGTCGATCCTATCACTGGCAGCAACACGCTCGTTTTGGGAATTTTGCTCTGAAAGATAATGAAGGCTTTCTGAATACCATGATAGCAACGCTCCAAAAAACGGCGATTTAAATGTCCATGCAATATTTTTTTTGAACCATTACTGCATAGGCCCCCTAATGTCTAAGATTTGATATTCATCCCCCAGTATAATTTATTGACTAATATAGTTTATTTATAATTAAAATAACTTTTTCTGCAGTTACATTTCCAATATTATGCTGCAATACAATGTATTTAGGAACGCATTATATATCTGCCGAAGTGGCAGATCCGGATGTTTTCAGACAAAATTCCCCATTGAAGTGGATATAGAATAAGCCCCCTAGTCTATAAAACTAAGCCCGAACAAAAATGCTCTCTGTCCAAAGTCTCTGGCTTAATTTTTTGTTACCATTAGTTATATTATTATACTGCTTCCCTACCATTTTTTTTATTAAAAAACAATATATAAAAGATACTTCCTTGCAAATAGTTTTGCACATACACTGCACTGATTAAGTATAACAAGTCAATGGGGGATAAAACCTCACCATTGAGTCATACTGCATAATTGACTTAGTACTTTGTAATTCTTTTTTTCCTCTGCACTGGAAGATTAATAGGCAATATAAAAAAAGCTTCAAGATTTATTATCCATAAGGACTGTTTTATCTATACTTACAGAGGAAATTGAGGTTAATTCCTTGAATGCTGTGTTTTTCTAGATTGAAATGGATATTGCATTGTAATGATAAAACAATACACAAAAAGACTTAATGGAATAATGAATACTAATGTGAAAACAGGGTTGTCTGTAAAGCTCTGGAGTATTATTATTATTTTAATTTATTTGTAAAGCGTCAACCTATTCCGAAGCTCGGTACAATACGGGTAAATTAAATTACATATACGGTGGAGAGTTTTTGTCACTTTTTTACCCACCATAATTTATTTAATGTATGGTTGAAATCTATCCTAGCTTCAAATAACAAAGCCAGTATAACTAGCCTCACACTGATGAGACCCAAAAGGTCAAAACAGCTGTCTGTGGGTAGGTTTACTGTTATGCACGTTAACCCAGTGCGGGGCTAAAATGCTGTGTAATATGGCAGGCATAAGGTTATAGGTGTCCATGACAAAAGAGATTTGAAGCAAAAGGTGACACTGTGTGTTCATTGGCATGCCATTTCCCAGAATTCCTTGCTGCAGTGGAAACGCTATATGCTAGGAGATAATGCTGAAAAGCAGGATTGCAGACCTGTCTGAGACATGTAAATGAACTCACAAGTGATATTTTCATTTGCTGTAAATTACACAAACACAATTACACACCAAACAAAGATAAACAAGTTCAAACAGATACAGAAGGTAACAAGGGCCCTGCGCATGAGTGAGAGCTTACAATGTAGGGGGAATAAGGGGCAATGTTTAAACAAAAGATAAAGTGGCTGCTTGTTGTGGGATGGACTATGCCTCGGGATAGAGTATGGTCCTGCCGCACAGCTGATTCTATTAAGATTTGGGGGGTGAATGTTAGGGGACGTTAGCGTGGTGTTTGGTGTGTGATTTTAAAGTTTCACCTTCTAACAATAGGATACTTAAAACAATGGGTACAGCAGGTGGAAAAGTGCCATGATCTACAGTGAGCAGAGCTAACGGTACCCTCTGTGGTGCAGTTATGGGCGATATAACTTGTTTTCAGAATGATCAATCTCATCAGAACTGCCCCATCATCTTCAAAGTATTTTATTATAAAACTGCCACGAGTTAACCAATTTACGTACATTTTTGAGTAACTTCTATTCAGGAATAGGTACGCAATTTGCTTTGCCAACAATGTGTACGGAGTCCATTTTAAGAGTTGTTGTAAATGGAGTTAACGTAGCACTGCAGGTGGGTTTCAGTTGCATTTGGACTAGGTTTAGAGCTATATTATATACATATTCCTGATCAAAAGTTATGCAAAAATGTATGTAAATATGTAAACTTTTGTGGCAATGTTATTTACATGCCCTGGCACACAATAACAGGCGCTATATCTATATGGTGACCTATGCCTGCAGAAACCATTTCCCATTTATCTACTACACTGAACCAGCAGAGGGAAGGCTTTTATGTTTTTTAGTTGCTGGTTTCCACACTACATGCAGAATTTTAGTATATCACATTAAAACATGTGATATCTTGACGACTTAGAAATAAATAACAGACAGCAAAATGCAACAGGCTCCGAATTAGTAATTGCATCAAAAAGGGTAATTTTGATAACAATTTACACAATAGGCTCCAGAATTTAAAAGACAGTTCTTATTTTATTCAAATAGCTGAATCTTCCCGTTCTAAAAAAAACCTGAAAAATAAATGTACTCAAACCATTATGTGATATACTTCATGAGAATGAATAATAATTATATACTGCCAATCTCTTGTAAAAGGTTAAGCTGATGGTAACTACAGTTGATGCCATTGAGCGTTTTTACACAGAAGCAATCAACAGACAATGTGGCGATCATATGATTTAGAAACATTGAGAATTTCAAATGCAATAAGTTGAATATAGTAGAGGTGGACAAAACCAGAGTGAAATGTCCCCTTGCTTTGTACATTTCAGACCTCTGAGCTCCATCAAAGGCCAGAAATTCTGTTGTTGTATCACCTATCTCTGAACCCTTCCTCTATTAAAAAATATTAAAGATGGTACAATAATAATAAAGAACACTTATGAGTATATTCACATCTCAGACAGGTCAACAATCCTGTTTAACTACAGAATCAAACTTCAAGGACTAAGAGCCCTCATAGTGCTAGACTTTTTGTTTGTTCTGTTTCCACATTATGCTTATGCTTATGCTTGCTGCATAACATAGCTTTCAAAGCAAAGCATGGGTCACATAAGTGCATGCCCAGCAAATCTACTCCCAGACAGCAGTCTTTTGGGTCTCATCAGTGGCTACATAACAGGAACACAAATACATTATGGTAAGTAAGAAAGTGACAAAACCCCTCCACTACAGGGTACAGTAATGATAAAGAATAGTTTTGAGCACATTCACACCCACAACCCTGCCTTACCGTATAATCACACATAATTTTCTCACTTTTTCACTCATCGTAACTAAAATAGGTTTTTGTAGGTTTTGTAGACCAAAATCAGATGGCAGGGGGGGATAATTTAAATATTGTTGATGTTTACCTTTTTGGGGCCATATGCCCTCCTCCCTCACCAAAAAAAAATAAAAAAATCTATTATTTGAGTAATTTGATTACCCTTATCAGAAAGGGGGTGCTCATTGAGAGTACCCCTACCCCTTCCCAGGGGTGTGACTGAGTGGGCAAGGCCTGTTCTAAAAGTCAAAATTCCTGGCTAAATAAAATCTAAACCCTGAATGGTGCGCTCTGTGGGCTGTGGACTTTGAAATGGGGTGGCCAGAGAGAGCTTTTCTCTCTCACGCCTATACTGCTCAGCCTTATATAGAGGCAACAGCGCTGGCATGATAGTTAGAGATCCACATGTGGAGGGAAGGAGAATGCGGCAGTGAGCAAGCATTGAGTAGTCACTCACTGCTTCCCAATGTCACCTACTGCCCCCTGTTTCCATCTGTAGCCTCCCACTGTCTCCCACTGTTACCCATTTCCCCCTCTGTCATCTATTGCTTCCCCCACTCATCACCCACTAGTGCATTCAGGTTATACTCTGTGCCCATGTATAGTGCGGTCAGGTTATGCTCTGTGTCAGTGTATAGTGCGGTGCACTATTTACTGACACAAAGAATAACCAGATGGAACTATGCACTGACACAGAGTGTCCTAGATAGGACTATACACTGACATGAAGTATAACAAGACTGCACTATACACTGACTTTGAGTATAACCAGATTGTATTGGTGCATTGTCGGGTCACCTGTGTAGCCCCATAACCAATCCAAAATGACCTACCTACCTCAGGCAAAGTCCTGGCTATGGCCTTGCCCCCTGCCCCACTGCACAAAGTACGGTATTGCTAATGGTAACCCCAATAAAAAATAGAGGGTTTTCCCCCAGTTTGTCTTTGGGGTTATCTTAGTAAAACTATATTTAAAATCACAAAGATTGCCGCCCCTCTCCTTCTCAAGCATGCTATGGGATATGAAGGAGGTATTAAATTACTGCTCTTCATGATGATCAGATGTTTACAGTTAATGGTGGGGTAACCCCAAATATTAAGAGAGGAGAGTCCTCCCTCTTCATCTACAGGGTTCTTCATCCTCCCTCTTTTTTTGGTGGAGGGGGGGGAGGGAGGGTGTGACAGAGTAAATAAAAGCCACCATCTATATGCCTGGCAGACATATGTTTAGTCTGCAGTGCAGCCGTGATGAGGTTAACTTCAGCTGGGAAGCTCATGGCAATTAGTTGAATCCCAGCTGCCTAATCAAGGTGTGTTAAAAACCCCAGGAGGTGCACACATGCAGCCTAACTGGACAGGAGACACGAGTGTAATACTGAATTAGATTACTGCTATAAGGTCTGTCTTTTTGTATACTGTCTGAAGCAGGGAAATACCCTGAAACTCTGGAGAGAGAACAGCTTGATTTAAGGTCTGTTTTGCAAAGTACATGTGTTATGAACTGTTGTGTTTACCATGCTGAAGAGAAGCTCTTTTGTTTGCCATGCTGAAGACAAGGAATTTTGTTTTGTCTGCTGAAGAAAAGCTATTTTTGTTTTGTGTGCTGTATATATTTTAAGGCTAAATAAATAAGCCTTGTCAAGAAACCCGCGTGTGTAGTTGCATGTACGCTGCAACAGAGGATATGTGCTATTTGTTTTATCTTTTGAAACAACACACCTGCAATTATTGAAAATATCCATATTAAGTGTTTATTTGCTGTTTGGGGACACTGTGAGTGCAAAGTACAAAGTAGATGTGTTCCTATATTCTACTTTCTTGTTACCTGTGCTCTGGTGTATACCAGATTGTAGGTTCTATGCTTACCTTTTATTGACATTGGTATTGCCCTCTCTCATTAGGTTTTCCCCATATTTTTAAGAAAAAAATATCTTCTGGGTAGGGGACATCAAAGTGCACCATAACCCTTGTGCAGAAGAATCAAATAAAAAATAATTAAAATCTTTTAATTTTATATTGTCTGTTATAGGAAGGGGCTATGTCTATTGTCACTTTTATATAGAATGACAATTCAAAGTGACAAATTATAGGGTTCCTCTGGTTTTCTAACTTCAGAAGATATAAACTGTTTCTGGGTGCATCACTATTTAGTTACATGAGTAAATAGTGATGCATCAATATCTGTCTAATGCTTCCTTGGGAAGAGATGGGCAAAAGTTTTTGCAGATTTGGTTCTGCCTTGGATCGTCCGGTTTATTTGTTCCATGGATTTCTGTGGATCAGTCTCCAAAAGGCCGATCCGCGGTTTCTGAATATTTTTGTTTTATCACTGACAATGCGGGCCTCAGATTAATAATTAAAGCCAAAACCTGTAATCCATTATCTGCATTGGAGGAGGAAGAGCTGAGGAGGGTACAAGTAGAGGTGCAGCCTCAAGCTGAAGCCATTTGTGGCAGGGTTTAGATGTGGGTTGGTTAGTCTGTGTGTTGTTGCTGTACTGTTATATCTTAAAAAGATAAAAAGTATTTACTTAAAAATAGTTTTTGTATTATTAAACTGCTGTGATTGAAGGGACTTTCAGTAAAGTGACTCTGGGCTCTGGCCCTCATGCTGCACATGCTACTGAGATTGTAGTATATTAATGTGAAAATATAGCAGAAGTTTTATGATTAATACTTCCATTAAAAATAATCCCAAGAATAATTATTAAGCTTCCAGAAAAGTTCAATAATAACTCTGACAATTTTTGGCAAGGACAGTCAAGTATAATATATCCAGTGCTGTGCAGCAGGATAAACAACTACAGCAGCATTTACTCACTGGCTTCTATTGCATAATAATATCTCTCCTCTCTCTCCTCTCTCTCCTCTCTCTCTTCTCTCTCCTCTCTCTCCTCTCTCTCCTCTCTCTCCTCTCTCTCCTCTCTCTCCTCTCTCTCATCTCTCTCCTCTCTCTCCTCTCTCTCCTCTCTCTCCTCTCTCTCCTCTCTCTCTCTTCTCTCTCCTCTCTCTCCTCTCTCTCCCATCAACATGTATAATAGTAGAAATACTATAGAAGTTATAGTATTGTCAATAAAATTTTGGAAAGTAGACACAAGAGACAGAGCAAGTATAAGTGGAAGGACAATAATGACACAATTTCACTGCAGAAGGCCCACTTCCCCTGCCCCCTCTGTCTTGTTGGTGACAATGAATTTCCAGTTAAGTTAAGATATGAAAAAGGGAACTGAAAGTGAAAGTTCAGTTATGTCTCTATCCCTAGCTAGTACTCCTGAAACTAACATGGATAATATGTGGAAGCATACTATTGAGAATGTTAATAAAACTGTCAGTTGTAATGAAGGCACACCATCACCACTACCATGACCACCACTGGCTAACGCCAGCTTCTGCTGTGCCTCAAGCTGTTACTTCTGCCAGGGCAAACAACAAGCCCGCTGTTAAGTAGATTTCACAAAGGCTTATCCTTCTTGACACAGTCCAAAAAAGCAATTTGTGCCAAACGAGTTCTTACATTAATGTTACTAGACTCTGAAGAGCTGATAAATCAGTCAGATGTTGAGGAGGGAGAGTCACAAATTAAATCACAAGGATTTGATGACTATGAGGTGCAGGGGGGGGGGGTACTTCATGATTGATCTGTTAAAATAATACTTGTTATTAATGAGGATTCTGCTGATAATGATGATTATAATGATAATGATAATGATCAATTAACACTGATGTTGTTAAAGACTATGATTTAAGTGGCATTGGTGGTGGTGCCCGGGGGAATGATGATGAATATGATAACATTTCAGATAAATGTGATGATACTGTGATCATTCTTCACAATTGTGAAAATACCGATTCAATGACAAGTAAAGTGATCAATACAAGTGGTAATAATACTAATAATAACAACAACCATATATATTCATTATGTAATGAACAGAAGCCGTCATCCTTAACAACATCACGTACATTGATGTTCCTTTCTTCCTCATCATCAACAACACGCTCTGTTACACAGACGTTATCATCATGATCACTATGACAATTGACCAATCATGGTTCTGGTTGTTGTGAAGATGAGGATGTCGATGGCTGAGCTGCTAAAAACAAAAATATAGCCTGCTCTTGCAAAGGTGGCAGGTGGAATGACTGAGTTGTCCTACTATGTTGTCAGAGAGAGTGTCTAGTGTAACTAGTGCAATTCTAAGTGACTGCTGGACAAAACTGTCCAATGGCAGCTCACTTTTATCAAGGTGAATTAACATCTGATTCCTCCCAAATATACAGTTTTTGCACCCAGAATTCAAGAAGCTATGTCATGGATGGAGCAGCTAGCCAGTAGATTATTAACAACACTTCTACCAGCACTTTAAAAATAACACTCACCAATAGCTAGGTACATGGCTGTGTGAGTGTCACTCATGTCACCATTATCAGTGCCCCGGCAGCCACCACCAGTATGGCAGAGATATTCTCAATTAACAAAACTATAAACCAGCAAAGGTGGCGCAGGCCAGTGTGTGTCATTGGCAGGTTGGCATCAGCACGAGACTTGTTCAGTTTTGAATTGTTCATCTCCTGAGACTTTCACCACTACCACCCACCCATCATCATTGTCATTATAATGATATTGAAAAAAAAAACTACATGTAAAAGTGATGCCTATATATTAGTAAAATATTATATTGACCATCTTGTGAGGGAGGAGCCCAACAACACAATGTAGCAGCACCAAAATTGCCATGCTATGCAGGCACCGTTGCACTGTTGCACCTTTCCGGTTCCTAATAATAACTTAATAATTTTTAAATTGTCACCGGGAAATGCAGGACGGCCATCCACTAATTCCATAGCATCTAGGATTGGCATTGGCATGGTGCTAGGCTTGTTGTGTTGTTTATGAATGTCCTAATTTAAGACACAGTTAATGTAATATCTCACAATAACTCACAGATGGAAGGGATCCTCCAGGACATTTATTTTATTTTTTTGGATCATAAAAATTATTAACCTGTGTGAACAGTACTAAGTTAGCATCCATTGAGTGTTTTATCTATGTGAATCAATGCATTGTCTACTTCACTGGCTGACCCTTCTACAAGTCTAGTAGTATTGAGTGACTGTCTGACTCACAAGAATTAGTTAATTAATTAATAATTAACACAACTGGCAGTCACAGAGGCTGACTGTGTATGAAATGAACTCAACGTAGCTACAAATTGCAGCAGTAGATTTTCTCTGCATTTCACACAGTGTGGAATTTCTCATCTATGTAACACAGCTTCAGGTACCTCTGCAGTGCAGGACACTCATGAAACTGCTCTTCATTCAGGATAATTATAAACTCCATAACCCTCCAGAGAATACAACACACTCCCAATACAGTCCTGGCAGAAATCATATGTCCACATCTCTGCCTTACAGTTACAGGACGTGTATAAATGCACAGGCAGATAGAGCAGTTTTGCTCCTCTCAGATCAGCTGATGCCATCCACTGAGTTCTCGACTTAATCAGTGACAAACAATGAAATCCGTTAAGTAATAATAAACAATCAAATAACATTTCCCCAAACTTTTCTATCCTTTCTTATCTTGTAATTATATATCTTTTGCCTACTTTGCCACTCTGCATTTTCTTACTCAATCGTGTTCCATGAGACATCTGGGTGATTCTAGTGACTTCTGTTGTCCTCTTTTCAATCAGCCTTCATGTAAAGTATTGTTCAAAAAACATGGGGTGGTCAGTCAAAGGACCATTTATAGTTGACTCAGATTTTCAAGACCAAGTTTTCAAATCTCAACCTCGGCAGGACGCTGAGTTGTTCTTGACTTATTGGTGACAATCAATTAAATAAATGAAGTAATAATAATTAGAATAAAATATAATTTTTTTTCCAAACTTTTCTATCCTTTTCTATCTCAAAATATTTCCTTTTCCTACATTAAATCGCCACTCTGCCTTTCCTGACTCCATCCTGTTCCAGAGACTCATGGGTGACATGAGTAACTCCTGTTGTCCTCTCAACCTACCTTAATGACAAGACTTTGCCAAGAACAATGGAACAGTCAGTCACAGAAAGGACCATCAATTGTTGATAGTAAGTAGATTAGGCATACGAATGGATCATAGTTGACGCGGTCATTGGAACATGCGTTTGGCACAAAGTTATACATAGTATCCCCAGAAGAAAAATGAGCCTGTTAGTTTACCATGATCATCATCACGATTGTAGGCAGTGGCACAGAAAGGTAATTGCTGTCAGATTTGTATTCTGCGTCTCCGACACTGTTTATTTACAGTGAGGGTGATTCCTTCAACACGGAGGGAGTGGAGCACCAGATTTAAAGCTCGCTGGGAGGTGACAATACTATCAGATATTATATTTTCAAATCACATACCTCTAAAGATGCTGTCTATCCTAGGAGGACCAAAATAAGGCAGTGGCAGAGTTACATCTCGGTAACTGACACATTTATGTACAATATTCAGAGACCTAAACATATTGTGACATCATGTATTACATTAGATGATAGACATTGTGATATGAATGTGGAGGTGTGTACATTTCTGAGTAATGAGGTCACACAGCTGATAAAAATGACAGAAGCTCAGCATCTTCATAGTCCAGCTACAGTATATTCCTAATTTCTTCAAAGAAGATAATCCATAGGCCAGGATCAGGCCCGAGAGGAAAAGGGCGAATGGAGAGAGATACGCACACACACACACGCACAAGGCAAAGAGTGGATTGAAGGGGGGTAGAGAGGAAACGGTGAGATGAGAAAAAATAAAAAAAAACAAGCGAGAAACATGGAGACACACAGAACTGCAAAAATAACATTTATTAAATTAAAAAGAAACAAAAGTAAGTTCCTCAAAAACATAAAACTACAGAACGGGTACAATAAAACAAAGTGACTGATGGGGGTAACAGAGCCTAAGGAGGGGAGGATGGGATTTGGTAGAGGCATCACGAGGATCCAGAGGGGGGTCTCCAGGGATTGGACACCAATTTAAATTGGGGGTAAACCCCTGTAAGCGCTGCTGGTGTCCTCCATTCTGCTGTACCCACCAATGTAAATTGCACACCAGAGAAGACTTGGTCCCACTAAGAGGGAGTGGAGAGTAAGAAACCTATGCTTTAATATTCAGCACTTCCCCATTTCCCAGAGATATACAAAGTGCATCAGTCAATGACGACCTGCTGGTTCCCTCTAAACCTTCACACACTCCAAGTGGGAAGGCGACCCCTGCTGCCATTCCTCACACTGCTCCAGCTCAGTAACAAGTAGATCTGCATGACGTTTTAGGTGCCCTACAACCTGCATGCAGGTAACATCTGGTAAAGTTGGATGGGTGTTGCCAGCCTGGGTCTTCTCTGATGATCTGGTTTAGTAATGCAGTCAATTCAGAACAGAATTATGAAAAATAGCAGGAGTTGGGGAGGGGGGTGGGTGGGGGAGAAAAAAGGTAAGGACACTCCCAAAAGTCACAGTGCTTGCTCCATAAATGTTGCAGAAGACCACTCAACCCCAGTGTGGCAGGACGGCCTGTAGCCAAGGTCAGGCAATAGTCCACACGTGTAGTTTCAGGTTAACGAAAATGTTGAGTGGCTTTATTTCTCCACAGCATAACATAACATGTGGGCACATTGTCCCTTTAAGGCATCACATAACAAAACAAATCCTGCTCCACACTGGGAGAACTGACTAACACTCCAGGCCTATCTATCAGGCTGGCAGGCTAGTCCATTTACCAAACCATAAACATATATTAAACAGTCAGGAAAACAATATTAACAATTCTTACTTTGGTTGAAAGAGATAGTTGTGAATCCCTTTGCATAGCAGCTTATCTAGGATCGCTCTGAGTCAGGCTAGCAAAAGCATAGTTCTTACTGTCCTTTAGAGAGAGTAGTGGGGTCCATCTGGCTAGCAGCTCACATAGAAGAGTTCTGTAGTCTGAGGCAGCAGCTACTACAAGTAACAACTTCCTTATATACCCTGCTGGTTATCAGGTGTCTGCTTACTTCCTGATTGCCCAGCCTTTTCTCTTGAGTTAACCCTCTGAGTGCTGGATGAAGCACTCATACGCATGTCTCCCAGGCATAACCCGTTAGTGGCTGACTTCACCCTGTCACACCCAGGCATGCTTCACTCTTGCCCCTATGCACCGTTGTATGACATAGCAAGCAGTGCACCACCTCATGGTGGGCCATGGCTGGGCAACTGCAAGTATTCCGACATGATGCTGGTGACTCTTCTCGGCAGGACCCTGTGATGCCTGTGAACCAGGGGAGAAGTCTGGAATGCAAGGGGGACAAGCCTGAGGACTTACACGGTGATTTTAACAAGAGGCAAGTCCGCATTCCTCTGCCTAACTTTTTCCAAGATGCTCCTCCTAAGCTCATCGGAAGAGCTACAATCACCAATGTCACCCTCAGTCTATCCAAATTCCACTGGGGCACTCCCAGGACCAACAGGCTTATAGCAGCTGCAACCATCTTACTGCTTGAAGGACTACTTCCAACTGTCCACTCCTCCAGCCTGTAGTTCCATCTTGAAACCCCACATCCCCATATAGAGAAGCTTCCTGTACCCAGGAGAAAGCAGCAGTAGTACCTGTAGAGGCATTGGGTGTAGCCTACTCAAGTGGTGCAGCTGAAACCAGATCCAGGGACACAGATTCAAAACCTGTCATGGGTTTCCACAACAGGCTAGAACTCGGCCCAACTCTGGCAACCCCAACTGCAGCCTGACCTTCAAGAGCACACAACACGTACGGATACATCTGCTCCTCGTGCACACCTGTTCAAGCAATAGGTGGTGCTTGAAGCCTCAACAGTCTCTCAGTAATACAGTGGTAATCAAGGAGGTCAATACCAATGAAGAAATATCTGGGGACAGAGATGACACTCATGATAAGAGAACTTCAACCAAACAGTCAAGAGACCCAAATCCATGCTAATACCTACTTCCTCTAAAACAGGGCTACTTTCAATAACAGATGTCTTCCAAAAGTTCAGGGGAGAGTAGGACAGCACCATAGAAGAAAAAAATAGCACAATATTGTATGAACACGTTGGTTGAATCAATCAGTAACTGGTAGAGTGACACTTATATTTACAGTAATAAAATCAGGCACTAATCATGTCACAAATCAAGATTTCTCCTAAATATCACATCCAGATGGATAAAGAGAATCTCAGGATAGATGGAAACAAAGAAAACAAAGAAAACAAATCTTTAATAATAATCTCAATAGAACCTTAAGATTTTGTGCTTACAAGAAGTACATTCTTTAAGTGCATATAAAACTTAAAATGATCGGAGTCGAATCTCCTGCATAGATGGACTTGTTCGAGCCTCCCCACCTCCGCGAGCATTGGTATCGACATTGTGCACTCTGGTTCCTTATGTCACTTCCGTTATACACCGTCATTAACAAGGAATGCGCTTCTTGCAGTCTCCTCTCTCTCTGGACACTATGCATTTTGCTGGCGATCAGCTTCCTCAGTAGTCAACCAGGTACAGCTGAACCCTGTTATAACGCGGTCCTCAGGGTACACCTGATATGACTGCGTTATAACCAGGATCGTGATAAAAAAATGGCTGCCGCGATCAGGGGTTCTGCGTCCGCCGGAGGGGGAGAGCTGGGATAACTCTCACAGCTCTCCCTGAAGCCGGCGTCGCAGTGGCACCCCCACGCAGCATTAGCCGAGATACAAGTCCCGTTATGGGGTGCATTTTATTCCCACGGTCACTTGACATGGGACATTTAAATGCATAGGAGATACTGGCACCCCATAACGGGGCCTGTATCTCGGGAAGAAAACATGGGCTAAAGAACAGATTCTCTCAATTGAACATAACATTATTATTCTTGAGGATCATTGAGGTGCCAGCCAGCAGCAGACTCACCACTTCATTTTCGCTTGAATCATCAAAAGAACTTGTAGAACTTTATGGACATTTCATTGGACTGGGGTAAACTGTTGTTTTAAGCGCCGGGGTTTTGCATTATGTACTATCATAGGAGATACCGGCACTCCATAACGGGGCCTGTATCTCGGGAAGCAGGGGGTACCTGGACCTGAAATTAATGCGGTTCTGCTCCAGAGAACCCCTGCTCATCTACACTAATATTACATTTTATATTTGAAAATTTTGATCGCTAGCGAGATATGCGCCGGGAGAGGCATCACTCTAATATATGGCCTGGCGATTTTTGTTATGAACGCTTATAGCATAGGCCCTAAGCATTTTAACATAGCCTTAGCCATAACTTAGCCTTAACATAGAATTTTAACATAGCCGGGGATCCCCTGCTTCCCGAGATACAAGTCCCGTTATGGGGTGCATTTTATTCCCACGGTTACTTGACATGGGACATTTAAATGCATAGGAGATACCGGCAACCCATAACGGGGCCTGTATCTCAGCAGGGGGTACCTGGACCTGAAATCAATGTGGTTCTGCTCTGGAGACCCCCTGCTCATCTACACTAGTATTACATTTTATATTAAAACACAATAAACATTAAAAACACAACAACACTAATACCCACCTCCTCTACCCCCACATGATTGATACCAGAGGCTGTGGGTGTCCGGGGGTCTTCAGGCAGTCCCCACGGGTGTCAGGGGGTCCTCAAGTGGTCCCTGTATTTTTTGGCAAATGCTTGTTTTGAATTGATTGTCATTTTTCTATTTGTTTTTATTGTTTGGATTCAATTGTTTGGAATTTGGATGGCTTGTTTTGAGTACATTTTAGGATTGGTTAGCGTTTTAAATTAATTATTTGTTTTGTTGGCTGCTGGTTTAAATTCATTAATTGTTTTGTTGGCTAGTGTTTAAAATTAATTAATTGTTTTGTTGGTTAGTGCTTTTATTTATTTAATTGGTTGGCTAGTGCTTTCATTTCTTGAATTGGGGTGTTCAGGTGCTTGTGTATATCTTTTATTATTGTGTATTTTTGCCCTTCATGTTTTTTTTATTAGGGTGACCATTGACTGCTATAGTGGCTTATCATGCCCATATTATATGGGTATGATGTACCACTATGCCAATAAATGGGTATAGGGTGGGTATAGTTGTCCCGGGGTGGGTGATTAGGCTTCCCAGGTGGGTTAACCCCTTAATTACTATAGCGGTTATTAACCGCTAAGGTGATTAAGGGGTTAGGGGCCACTTGATTGTATTTTTTCTTGTATTCTTGCTGGCATCGGAGGACATGGACCTGCAGTATGCTGACGAGGATGCACTTCATGATGGCAGGGGTAAGTAGAAAGGTTTATTTACTTTATTTATGCTGGCTGTCTAATGTTTTGTTTAATAATGGGCAAATGATCACTTATCCATATCTGGATAATAGTTAGTTTGCCCATTACTATACTGTATGTGTTTGGGGGGGGGGAGGGGGAGAGGTGTATTTATTGAAATGTAGGCCATCTTTATTTTTTTACAGCATTAATGTACCACAGGCCAGCGGGGACACACAGTGACCACCTGAGGACCCCCTGACGCCCATAGGGACAACTCGGGGACCCACAGAGGCATGTGGTATTAATCCTGTGTATAAAAAAATGATGGTTTTATGTGGGGGCACGGGGGTGGGTGGGTTGTGTTTTGGTGTTTATTACATATTGTAATGGTTTTTGGTGGCCATGGACAGGGGAGCACAACCTTTTCCTTCTGTGCCCCCCTTTCTTCTTGTTCTCGGTCTTGCGCCCCCCCCCCTACCTGGTATCCATGTCAAATAATGCTGCGGGGTCATGTGAAGTCACGTCACATGACCGGAGGCATCATTTGATGTGCGTTATGTCACATGGCCCGTGGCATAGTTTGACGCCACATTGCCATGGTGACTCATCACAGCTGGCTGAATTCCGGTTAGTGAAGTGTTGCAGGGCCGTCACGTGATCTCCTGTCATTTAATTTAAATTTAAATGCGGTGGGGAAGAGAGCGGGACTTCTGCAACCACCCGCGCCCCCAGCAAAATCACACAAATTTGGCGATTTTTTTTCTTTGCAAAAAAAACCCGGCGATTTTTGCTCTTATTGCTGGCTTATCAGGGTTTACTGAATCACTGTAGGCTTTTTTTGGCTATAAGTGGCTTATTGCTGCTTACTGCATGAGGCCCTTAGATCTTTAAAAAAAAATCTTTTGTAAGATTTTTAGTTCATTTCCTGTATGTGTCTGTCACCCAGGATTCTATTTGCTTCTATTAGATAATCTGACCTATTTAAAACCACCACTCCTCCCTTGTCAGCTTGCTTTATGATGATATTTTTATCGTCTACTAGTTCTGTTAAAGCGTCTCTTTGCAGTTTAGTCAAGTTATGTCTATATTTAGCTTGATTGTTCGTCAGAGTTTAAAAGTCTTTAGTAATCATCTGGAAGAAATTCTCCAGAAGATTCCCCTTAGAGCCCCAGGGGTAGAATGTAGGTTTGGGTCTCAAATTGGTGTGTATGAGACCCACATCGGTGACCCCCAAATTGGGTCCTTCATCTACTCATGGGTTTTGCCAAGGTTTTAGCTCTGTTTCTTTAGTTAGGAAAAATCTTTTTACTGTTCTTTTCCTTTTTGGCATCTATAAACAGATCAAAATTACTCGGTCCAGTGGTTTCTGTGGAAAGAAAAAACGTAACTACCCATTTTCTATTACCTCCCCAATATTCACAAAGACCTGCAGGTCTTGCACAACACACGGGGACATCACACAGCAGTGAGTAGGCAAATACCTCCTAAGTTTCATTTTGTCATACGGTACTTACAAAAAATTTGCCAGGGGTCATGTTGGCCCTAAGAGAGACAGCACTATATTTGAAAATGTCCAGTGCTTAATGCAATAATTAGTTCTAAACTACATATTTTATATAATGTCATATTTCCATGGTTTACTATATATAATTTAATATAAACCAAAATCCTCAAAAAAAAAAAAGCAAAGGCAAAACAATTATCTATTAAAACCAGGGTGAAACCCAAAATCAAAGCTTATTTTTAGAGACAAAATCTAAGTAATAATAATAATCTCAGGAAATATGTTCACATTATGCAAACTGCATTCTGCAGTACTCTAAAATGATCTGAATTACTTAACATTACTTAACATTTAGCCCATCTGGTAGGGGTATGTGTCTTTGGTTTTTAGGTTAAAGCACATCATGCTAAACAGCTGACACTGTCCTGTGAACAATCCTACAGCTAAATGAAAGCATGAATAGTTGCATATTTCAAGGACCTTGAATGAGGTATAAAAATAAATCACAGTGAATCAGCCTGGAGAAAAATGATGCATGTGTGAAACATATACCAAGTATATTACTGAAAAAGGGAGTATTCATCTCAAATTCATACGCAATTATTCATTAAATTGCGATAGTGCTGATCGGGGCACTATCACACTTAGACATTCATTATCTTTAATATAGCATCAGATGAATGGAGAAAAAAAACTGATTGATACTGTGCATTCTTACTCCATAGAAAATACTGCTACATCTACTGTAAAAGTAAAAAACAGAAAAAGGTTCAAATGGAAATTCTTAGTACTGTACAAAAATGATGTGTAATGTATTGCCGTGCCATTTTTTTAAATTAAATTATTTGTTTTTGTGGGGAAAAAGTAGCACAATATTGTATGTTAATTATAGATAATTAGGATTGGTATTGGATATTTACTGGGAGTAATTATTTAAAGCATTCCCTTATATAATTCTCAATACTAGGCGTGAATGTTTACTACCACGTTTAAAATTTGGCGATGATGGATCTGCTTCAGGGAAGAACAGGTGGATATTGAGCATTGGGGTATAGTGGGGGTCTTTTTTGAGAATAATCATGAGCAAGGTAAAGCAGATCCTAAGAAGAATACAAATCCAGCACACAGATATCGCATATACTCCGTGCAGTTTACCAACACCCACGATCACAGGGTCCAGCAAACCTGTATATATATTTTATATATATATATCTATATCTATATATATATATATATATATATAGATATAGATATATATATATATATATGTAACGGGTATTCCCTCTATCCCAATCACAGATACAGTGTGTGTGGGTGGAAACCTATGTGTTACCAGGTGTGGTGCATATACCTGTAGGTTCACAAGAGGCCTGAGCCTCCGCTTGTTGGGAACCTGGGGTGAGTCCGTCAGCTCGATCTGATTTACAGCGCCTCCACCTGTGCAGGGTTCTAGAAATGTAGAAGGTTGCCTACACAGGACCCACATATACAATAAGTACATATATGAAGATGTATATAACCAGTTTATATATATACAGGAAATAACACACACTTAATAACACTCCCCCTAGGGGGTAATTCCACAGTCTATAACGCAGTCCCAAAGTGTCTTCCACTCCACTAGGAGTGTACCTACCCACCACCGTGTTTCCCCACACCGTGCCCACAGCCTAACCCCTTTGTCCCGTGGTCAGCGCTGCCACTATGTGTAATTATAATATATATAGGATACGTTGGTTCACTTAGGAAGGTACCTGCCGAGCGCTCCTGCATTCGGGCCTGCAAGCAACTTCGAAAAGAATCTGCCGCTTGGTGATCCCGTCTGATCCGGTGTTTCCTCGCACGAAGGTCTGCCAGGGCCGATCCCACCCTGGAGATAGTCTCTGTCTCTTTGGGCACAGACTTGAGCCCAAGTCCCTTCACGGGAAGCGCAGTGTCCGCTGTGTCCCTATCTATCACTGGCACTAATGTGACAAAGTCCCTAACCTAGGGCCTGTCCCTATAGCACCACAAGCTGGGGGAGTACAGGACCTATCTGGGGCCTAGGGGGGTTACTGGCCTAATGCAGTGGGTCACAGACCCCTGCACTCACCTCCTTCCCCTAGCTCTCCTGGTCCAGCACTGACTAGCGTGGTCCCCAGCGCGCAAAAAGTATCTAATTCTCCTCTGCAGGGAGATGCTGCAGCCCTATTGGCTCCCTGGCGTCACGTGGGGTCCCCTAAGGCTCATGGGACTCGTAGTCCCTGCTTAGAGCCCTCTCCTGGTAGGCTAGTGCGGCCGCCTCCACACTGCGCATGCGCGACCTGTCTCAGGGCCTCCCGGCGCTCGGGCTCCTGCGCATGCGCGAGGCAGTGGAGAATGGCGGCGCCTTGTAATGGGAGCCACCGGGAGCCTCGCAACGTGATCGCGTCTCCGGCAACCCGCACGCGTCCCCGGCAACCGGCCGCATCAGGAGGGAAGCGCGCTGAGCCCGCACACGCCCCCCACCTCCCCGCGAGCGGCTGCTGCTCCCGACCGCCGCAGTGAGTACCCAGAGGGGGGGGGGGGGGGGCAGCAAGACAGAAGGGGACCTGGCTACATCCTCCCCCTGGTAAAAAACCCAACGTCCTCGCTTGGGATACATACTTAGATAACTATATACAGCAGTAATATAATAAAAATGCACTTCAATTATATAACTTAGCACATTCGCATTGACTTATACAATGTTGCACAATTCTGTGAGCATCACAATCACAGATTGGATTTTGCTCCGAGACCACTGCTGAGCCTCAAAATGGGGTGCCCCAATTTGATCATAATTTACCCGGTTTGGAGGGTACCTTACTCTTTGGCTCCTGCGGAGCTGTTCTTCAGCAACTCCCTCTGGAGAGTAATAAGTACAGTCCTGAGGCTCAGCCTCTTCCCTTGAGGGGAGAAATGTCTCTGAACAGTCTCTGTTCGGCACAAAGCACATGCTCTGTGGATCCAAAGGCTGGCCCGCTGGAGCTACCTTAGTAGGCGTTGGCCTACAGGGCCCTTTACCCGTAGCTCCTCCGGGAAATGCCCCTCCATGGGGAGAATCCCTTTAAGAGGGTCCTTCCATGGGATCTTCCAGAGTTTCAAGATTGGTATGATCAGGTACAGTCTCTTGGACAATCTCTGAGGAATCGGCCTCACCGTTCAGTGGTGTGGCCAGTTTTCTGCGTCCTCATCTCCTACTTGTGGAATGGGGAGGTGATTTCGGTGCCATACCTTTACCCGGCCATCTGTGTCTTTGATGCGGTAGACCGGGAGGCCAGGCATTTGAGATTCTATTTCATATACACCGTCTCTCCATCGGTCAGCCAATTTATGTTTTCCTGGGACTCCCAGATTGCGACGCAACACAGCGTCTCCAGGACGAAGTTCCCGATATTTGACCTTATGGTCGTATTGCCTTTTATTGTCAGCATTCAGCTTAGCTGTGGATTTCTCAGCCTGTTGGTACGCCTGTTGCAAGCTGTCTTTGAGTCGTTGCACATATTTAAAATGGGTAGCATTGTGTATCCCATCCGTCGATACGCGAAGGCGTACATCTACTGGTAGTCTCGCCTCTCGTCCAAACATGAGGAAGTAGGGAGAGAATCCAGTTGACTCGTGTCGGGTACAGTTGTGTGCGTGAACTAAGGCCTCTACATGTCGACTCCATTCAGTCTTTTGGGCACCCTGTAGAGTTCCGAGCATGTCCAGTAGAGTTCTATTAAACCGTTCTGGCAACGCATCTCCCTCAGGATGGTATGGGGTTGTTCGTGATTTAGCAATGTTCAGCATTTTGAGCAATTCTCGGATCAGAGTGCTCTCAAAATCCCAACCTTGGTATGAGTGGAGGCGGTTTGGAAGACCGTAGTGAACGAAGTACTTCTCCCATAATATCTTCGCCACTGTGACAGCTTTCTGGTCTTTAGTGGGGAAGGCCTGAGCGTACCGGGTGTAATGGTCCGTGATGACCAGCACGTTGGATATTCCTCGGCTATCAGGCTCAATGCACAGAAAGTCCATACACACAAGGTCCATGGGGCCAGAACTTTTCAGATGGCCCATAGGCACTGCTCTAGTAGGCAGGGTCTTGTGTTGGACACACTGAGTACAACGGCGACAGAGTTGTTCTACAGCCTCTCGCATCTTGGGCCAGAAAAGCGGTCTCTGACCAACCCAAAGGTCTTCTCTACGCCGAGATGTCCATGCTCATCATGTAGGGACTTCAACACCATGTATTGCAAGTTCCTAGGGAGGACTAGTTGTCGTCTATCAGGGTGGTTGTGGTATTGTATCACCCGATAGAGTAAGCAGTTGTTGATCTCAAATTTGTCTGCTTCCTGCATGAGCAAAGCAACCAAGTCTTTGGGAGCGCGCTTCAAGAGAGCTGGGTTCCTTTTTTCAACGGCTTGCCTAATAATACTAACTACAGGATCCAGTATTTGATAGTCTACTAGATCTTTCCACCGTAGCACTTTGTCATGAGTTAGGTTCATTCCTTTTGGATCACAGTAGGCTGCGGGGACGGCCTGCGACTGGCATCCCAAGGAATCTGCAACCCGTAATTCAGAGAAGGCCACTTGATCGTTGATGATGGCGGCAGTGCTACACATAGCTCGCACCCCTGGTCCTGGGAGTTCTTCCCACTCCTCATCATCCGGAGTAGCACTTAGCCCTGGTCATCGGGATAGGGCGTCAGCCCCTAAATTCAAAGGTCCTGGCTTATACTTCAGGGAGAATCGGTAGTTGTTTAGGGCGGCCAGCCATCGGTGCCCTGCTGCGTCTAATTTGGCCGAAGTATTGATGTACGTGAGGGGATTGTTATCCGTCCTTACCTCAAACGTAACACCATACAGGTAATCGTGGAGCTTTTCCGTGATGGCCCATTTGAGAGCCAGGAATTCCATCTTGTGGACAGGGTACTTCTGTTCACTGGGTGTCAAACTGCGGATGATGTAGGCCACTGGTCGAAGGCCCTCGGGGTGCTTCTGGTGCAAGACGGCAAACCATTTAGACTGGCATCCACATGCAGAACGTATGGTTGTTCTGGATCAGCATACGCAAGCACTGGAGCTTCAGTCAGACTTTTCTTCAACTTCAGGAAGTCCCATTCACACTCAGGCGTCCATTTATCGCCAAACGGTTGACGGGCCGACGTGGCCTTCCTTCGGGTATCTTCGGGGTATATCTTCAACAGATTGTTCAGGGGTTTAGCTCGACTAGAGTACCCTTCCACGAAGCACCGGTAATACCCACAGAAACCCAAGAAGGATCGCAGCTCCGTGACATTCTCGGGACGAGGCCAGTTCACGACCGATTCTACTTTGGCTGGGTCGGTGGCGATTCTTTGTGCCGACACGATGTGTCCCACGTAAGTCACCGAGGTGTGACAGAAACTACACTTGTCGAGGGACAATTTCAACCCTTCCTTCCCAAGACGATCTATCACTTTGAGCAATCTCTCTTTGTGCTCTTCCAGAGTTCTTCCGAAGACAATGATGTCGTCCAGGTAGACTAGACACTCTCGAGGGTTCATGTCCCCGATAGTCTTCTCCATTAGTCGTTGGAAGGTAGCAGGGGCCCCACATATACCTTGTGGCATACGAGTAAATTGGTAGAACCCCAATGGACAGACAAAGGCTGTTTTCTCCTGATCCTCTGCATTCATGGGCACCTGATAGTACCCTGATCGTAAATTGAGTACACTGAACAACTGGCTTCCGTTCAGAGCATTCAGAATCTCTTCAATGCGAGGAAGGTTGTACTGGTCCGGTATCGTACGGTTGTTCAGGGTTCGATAGTCGACACACAATCGTACGGATCCGTTCTTCTTCCTCACCACCACTATGGGAGAGGCGTAAGGGCTCCGTGACTCCGTCAAAATCCCAGCGGTCTCCATTTCTTGCAACACGTTCCTCACATCGTCCACATCCCTAGGGGCGATGCGACGAGATCGTTCCCGGAACGGAGTGGCATCACTCAGTCTAATGGCATGTTGAGCGCTGCGACTGCACCCCACATCCATCTCACTCGTGGAGAACACGTCCGTCGTTTATTCAACTGGGTTGTCAGCCACTCTTTCCACTCAGTGGGCAATGTCGACTCGCCGAAGTTGAAGTCCAGATTGACTAACCGCTCATTCGCTGCCGCCGCATTCACCTGGGGCATTGTTTCCACAGGGCTGACCGGATATATGCAACCCAGACTCTGTCCGGCATCAAGTTCCATCGGGAATGGGGAGAGGTTCTGTACATATACGTAAGTTCGTAGAGGGATTTTAGTCGTCCACTCCCTCACTTCGGGTAGTACCCTATACCCTCTCTGAACTTCTTCCTCAGGGGTACTCTCCAGAGAGAAGAGCTGATCATTCTCATCTCGCTCGGGATAACAGCACCAGACGGCCATCCGTTGCACTCCCCCTGGTAATATGGTCGTCAGTCCGCGTTGGCGATTGTAGAGATCCCCGTGACGCTCCAAGGCATATACCCGGTTGCACTCCTCTCGTAAGACGGGGTCTAGGAGCGAGTTGGCCAGCGGCAACTCGTTGGTCTCTTTCAGGCATGCTCTGATTACAGCTTGTACTATATCAGTGTTGGTTCCAAAGATGATCGGATACATGCACTGGTCTTGGGGCTCTGGGCATACCATTGCCGCTACATGCATTGGGTGTTTCTTGCCGGTGTTCAGTTGGAGTATTTCCAGTTGAACCCTTACAATTCCATCGATGGGGTAGTCTTCATTACTTAACCCCCTAACCTTCATATGTTCGGCCGACCTCAGGGGACAGTGTCTAAGGTGCTGGTCATAGAACTTGCGGTATATAATGGTCACTTGTGATCCCGTGTCCAGTAGGGCCGATGCGTAGATCCCTTCCAGTACAACAGGCACGATGGCCGCGGGGCCTACTTGACTGTAAGCTTCCCTTGGTGAGGCATCATCACTGGGGCCAGAGTCAGAAGGGGCATCTTCGGTTCCAGAAGGAGGGGGTTCTGGGTCAGACGCTGCCATTTGTACACGGCAGACCATTGACCGGGCTAATTTTCCTCTATCGGGAGGTTTTTCCTCTGGAGAATCCTCCCTCTCCGGACAGTCACCACAGTTATAGCACACAACCTCGCGGCGTTCTGGATGAACCTTGGACGGGGAAGGTGGTCTATCGGTGAGTTTTGGCTTGTACCCCTTGGACGGGGCGGCAGACTCTTCCTTCTTCTCTATAGAGCACTTTCCCTTTGAGACGGAGGGGCTCTTGAATTTTGCTGTAGAGTGTAACAAAGCATGTGCCTCCTGAATTTTCACCTGGTGCAGCAACCCGGTGAACGTAGGGGGACTCCCGTCCATTATTTTGCTGTGGAGCAAATTTGCTATGGGGTGAGTGGGGCTTGATCCCCGCAGGTACTGCTTACGATACGCCTCATCCATCCCAGAGGCAGGAATCAGCTTACGATTGAGTAGGATTCCCAAGAGCAATTGCAGGCAGTGTATAAAGGCCGACAAGTCCTCTCCCTCCTTCTGATAGAGATTGTAGTACTTCGTCCAGGTCGCTCCTTCATCTTCTGCTAGACCGTAAGCTTCCAGCAGGAATTCCACCATCTCCAACGATGTCAACTCTGGATGTTGGTCCCTGTGGATGGTTACAATGGCAGAAGAGGGAGGCCTGAGACATTCCATGATACGCTGTCTTTTTACTGTGTCAGTGCACGACCATTCCTCTACGACTTTTAATGCATTCTCCCTCCAAAGGTCTATCCCTTCCTCCCCCTGTGGTGTTGGAAGTACTCCCGAGAAGGCTTTGAGTTTCTGGTAGCTTTGGGACTGGGAGGCCACGGTGATGGCTTCAACGAATTGGGGTAGCGTCACCCCCATGGCGGAACCTTCATTAGTTACCCTCTCTCTGATAGGCTGGGAGTTCACCTCGCGGGGTGCGAGGGCTGGTGGAGAGGGCGGACTGTCAGCCCAACTAGTGGCTCCCGTGAGAGCGCTTGGAGTAAAGGAGACTTTGGGTGGGGGATGGTCGACCCAGTTTGGGGTACTTGACACTGGTGCAGTTGGCGTCCAAGTACTGGTGGGCGGTTCAGCTGGATCCTGAGGAGGGGCCCTTGCTGAAAACGTTTCCCGTATTACAGGTAAATCCGAGTATATAAGGGGGTATCCTTCTGGCGGGCACTCGGGGGCTACTAGAGTGTTCGGGGCCGTTTCTTGGCATATGTCCCACCCCACAGTGAATAGTATGGCGCTCCAATAAAAAGTAGGGTCGAACACCCTGCCCTGGTACCATACTTTATCTGACCCTAGGAGCTCCCTCAGCGAGTCCCGGATGTCGTTCCCTCGCCACTAACGCTGGAACGTTCCCTACGGCTACGACGTAACTAGGGAGCTCCAGGACGGAGATGGCCCACACATGGACCTCTTGACATGAGGGAATTACCATGTTGCTGATCTCTTATGATACTGGTTTGAATAGGGCACCCCAGGTCTAAAATCTCAGCAGCGCCTCCAAATGTAACGGGTATTCCCTCTATCCCAATCACAGATACAGCGTGTGTGGGTGGAAACCTATGTGTTACCAGGTGTGGTGCATATACCTGTAGGTTCACAAGAGGCCTGAGCCTCCGCTTGTTGGGAACCTGGGGTGAGTCCGTCAGCTCGATCTGATTTACAGCGCCTCCACCTGTGCAGGGTTCTAGAAATGTAGAAGGTTGCCTACACAGGACCCACATATACAATAAGTACATACACGAAGATGTATATAACTAGTTTATATTTTTGCAGGAAATAACACACACTTAATAACACTCCCCCTAGGGGGTAACTCCACAGTCTATAACGCAGTCCCAAAGTGTCTTCCACTCCACTAGGAGTGTACCTACCCACCACCGTGTTTCCCCACACCGTGTCCACAGCCTATCCCCTTTGTCCCGTGGTCAGCGCTGCCACTATGTGTAATAATAATATATATGATACGTTGGTACACTTAGGAAGGTACCTGCCGAGCGCTCCTGCACTCGGGCCTGCAAGCAACTTCGAAAAGAATCTGCCGCTTGGTGATCCCGTCTGATTTGGTGTTTCCTCGCACGAGGGTCTGCCAGGGGCGATCCCACCCTGGAGATAGTCTCTGTCTCTTTGGGCACAGACTTGAGCCCAAGTCTCTTCACGGGAAGCGCAGCGTCCGCTGTGTCCCTATCTATCACTGGCACTAATGTGACAAAGTCCCTAACCTAGGGCCTGTCCCTATACCACCACAAGCTGGGGGAGTACAGGACCTATCTGGGGCCTAGGGGGGTTACTGGCCTAATGCAGTGGGTCACAGACCCCTGCACTCACCTCCTTCCCCTAGCTCTCCTGGTCCAACAATGACTAGCGTTGTCCCCAGTGCGCAAAAAGTATCTAATTCTCCTCTGCAGGGAGATGCCGCAGCCCTATTGGCTCCCTGGCGTCACGTGGGGTCCCCTAAGGCTCATGGGACTCGTAGTCCCTGCTTAGAGCCCTCTCCTGGTAGGCTAGTGCGGCCGCCTCCACACTGCGCATGCGCGACCTGTCTGAGGGCCTCCCGGCGCTCGGGTTTCTGCGCATGCGTGAGGCAGTGAAGAATGGCGGCGCCCTGTAACGGGAGCTGCCGGGAGCCTCGCAACGTGATCGCGTCCCCGGCAACCCCCCCCGCACGCATCCCCGGCAACCGGCCGCATCAGGAGGGAAGCGCGCTGAGCCTGCACATGCCCCCGCACCTCTCTGCGAGCGGCTGCTGCTCCCGACCGCCGCGGTGAGTACCCAGAGGGGGGGGCCAGCAAGAGAGAGGAGGACCTGGCTACATATATATATATGTAACCCATGTTCCCCCCCCCCCCCCACGGTCGCAGATTGGACCTCTAGGGTGTAGTGAGGGCTGGCTACATGTACTATGGTGGTGTATACCTGCTTGGAACAGGAGGGCCTGAGTCTCCCGCGTTGGTGTGGGGGATGACAGGACCAGGCTTCTGGGGTATATGCCTTCATCTTTAGTGGTGGTGGTGCAGCGCCTCGATTCTCTGGCGGAACCTAGGGGATAGGTTGGAATCTTCCCAGAGAAAGCCCTGGTCCCAGGGCGAGAGATTCCAATCTCACACAATCTTTATATAAAACAGAAATGTCTTTATTGTCCTTAATATCGCACACAGCAGCAGTTCATTTCACAGCAGCAAGTCATGGCAGTACACAGGATCCTGACCTCCTCTCCTTTTCCTCCAGGAATGTACTCCTGCAGGATGGCTTTAATGGGGCCTCAATACCCCTACCTCCACCCAAGGGTAGGCCCTCTGGGTGAGGTTAGATCTCCCCCCTCAGCCCAATCTGCAGGGTGAGGGGCATTGGTCCACCGCACTTAGTGCTATCAGCTCTACTCAGTATGGCTGAGTGTTTTCTCTCCTGTCTCCTTGAAACTCCCAGACCATGCTCTCTCTGCTCCAGCACTCTTCAGCTCCCAGTGCAGAACTCTCTTACTCAACCCCCTTACACACAAAGGAGCAGCCCACTAAATAGATACAGCCCTGCCCCTCATGATGTCAGCAGGACCTCCCCTCTGTCTCAGGCCTGCCACAGAGTCAGGAGCCTACCTCTATCACTCAAGGCAGGGCTTGGTGGTGGGAAAACCCATGATTATTACTGCCACCTGCCCTTAACAGGACTTACTCCAGTAGGAGAATGATATGTAGCCCACTATTTCTTACCAGGGCTACACTCTCCCCCAGGTGGAATCCAATGGTCCCCACTTGGACCTAACTTTAGCAGCACCATCCTGTGGTGAACAAACCTGGGAAACAAAACACATTGCAATGTATGATACTTCTTGATCCAACCACCAGGTGGCGTAACAGTAACAGTCACTCCCAACGGGGAGGACCACTAATGATAATGTTTTGGATCGGACTTTCGTACCTTCCTCCCATTATGGTCAGTTATGGTAATGTAGTAGGGCTTTACCAACCCAGACTCTGGCCGGTATATCACGCTGTGCATGTATATGCACCGCCCCAAACTCCAGGCCCCGACCACCTCACTGATACGGTCTTCATTGTGGTAACCCGCCTTACCAAACTTTGTTCTCAAGTATTCTTGTACGGCCTCCCTGAGCCAACTATCTCTGTTCTCCTCTATTTCCCTCATTATGGGTTCAGGCACATAAGGGTACTCGTACCCGTGGGACTGCCTGTACCTGAATACTATGGCTCTGTCTGCTCTGCTCAATTTGGGCAGTTTCTTAGGACCCGCCCTGCTTGGCAGTACCCAAAACTCTGGTTCTGCAGGAGTAATGTCATTACAATAATATATATGTCCCTTAGGCATAAGGAGTTTTTGCTCTATCTCCTGGTATCTGTGCTCTAACTCATCCACCACCTCCTGGGGAGTATAGGGACCTACCGCCCACCAATGATCAACTATGTTGTTCCTGATTAACAGGAATCTGGTGCGGTCCATACCTTTGTGGTACCCAGTGAATAGGGGTGCCCACCACTTGTCACGGTGCTCGTACTCTGACATGGGGCTAGAAGTACCTGTCTCGGACTCGGCTTGTGATGAAACACCGAACGTACCCGCCTCTGTACAGCGCGAGCAACTTCATCTACCTTTTGCGTTGATGTATATGGTAGGGTTAATTTTGTGGACCACTTTACTTACAGTCCCGGCCTCAGCAGTAGTATGGGACCCTCGGGCCCTCCCTCTAGGCACAGGAGAAAAAGGTACATGGTTAGGCATACGTATCACAGTATCATATGGTACTTCCCCATCAGATCCCTCTTCACTTAGTTCCCAATCCCTCAAGTCCTTGGAGTACTTGGGGTTCTTACTTAATTTATCCCCGCTAGGTCCCGGTGTCAGGACTCGTGACTGGGCAAGGGCAGTGGCCGGGGAAATGGCGCTAGGGACTGGGGCTGGGGCAATGTCCGTTTCAATGTCCAGCAAGCGGGTAATACCGTGACCAGTGGGCAGTTTCTTGCTTGCTCTCTCCGCTGAGCCTCGTGGTCCTCTGGAAGGGCCCTGGCTTTGCAGGGTGGCCATTGCAGCAGCCATAGCTGCTCTCCGCGGGGAGAACAGTGCTCCAGGGCCTCTATTCCAGTCGGACCCGGAAGTGATGTCATCATGGCCGCCCGCGGAATCCCCATCCGCTCCGTGGTCACGCACCGGAAGTGCGTCGAGGACCGGAAGGGGCGGTGGTGGATCATCGGGTCCGCGGACGGGTAAGTAGGCCTCATGCCTCTCCTTCTCGTCCTCTTCAGGGTCCGTCTTTGCCTGGCGGGAGTAAGGGGGTGGTGGAGTCTCCTTACCGCTCCGCTGCAGGCTGATGTACTCGGGTCCCTCTGGATCCGTCTCCGACGCCGTCTCCGCCGCACTGGGAGTCACCACGGCCGTGGGACTTCTACGGGCCTCAGGCCGCACCAGCGCTCGCCGTCGGTAGGTGTCCAGACTCGTCTGCTCCCTCTCTCCGGTAAGTGGACCGCCATCTTTCTTACAGCTGGGGTGGTTCGCCGGTAGGCGCATCGCCACCGATGAGACGCCCTCTTCTTCCTCTGAAGACGACTTGGTCGGATCCTCCGCTAGGGAGTCACCTGGGTCTTTTGCAGCCCCGCCAGTGGTTAGTGGTATGAAGCGGGCCCGCTCCGGTACCTCCACTGCGGTCGCACTCTTCTCCGCCGGAGTTTCTCTCAGCTCGATAGTCAGCTGGGCCTTGGTTCCCACCTCAGTAGTAGTGCAGGAAACTAGGGCAGCCTCGTCGGTCGTCTCCGCCACCTCCATTAGGGTTCCCGGAGTCGCACCCCGAGGGGTCTTTAGCATGGGCCATGGTTCGTTAGGCAATAAGTAGTACGTGCCACATTGAGGTAATCGTGCTTTGGTGCTTGCGGCCGTTCCGGGTGTCCTGCAGTGGACGCACAGGCACCGGAGGTACTCTCTGCCCTCGATCTCCACCACCAGGAAGCCTCCTGGAAGTTGGAATATTGGTGTGCTCAGTTCGGACATTATTTGCTCAGGGGTTGAACAGTTCAATGTTTCAGCTCCTTTCTGTCCAAATGCCAGACAGAAGTGAAGTTCCTCGCTCTCACTTCCTGTCCCTCCCTTCGCTGGGGAAGGCTCTCCTGATTGGCTCTCCTTGTGCTTCCTCCCTCTTGTGGAAACAAGAGGAGGGGCACTTCTTCTCTCAGTATGACGTGGCCTTGTCTGTTGGCCAGTCACAGCACAGGTGGGTGGACTTTCGGCTTTCGCGCCGCTCCGCTCGTCTTGCAGGGGATGTGGGTTTGGCGCCAAACCCCTGCACATCTCCCTCCACATTTCTCTCACAGTCTCTTTGCACGATTCACGTGCGCGCTCCAGGATTGGCGGGAATCGCCATTTTAGCTCGGCTGCTAACTGCTGGGCCGTGTATGGCGCTGCTGTCGCCATTTTGGACTCTTTCTTGCTCCGCGGAGCACATGTAGGGATGGCCGCCATCTTTGATGAGCCCTCCAAATGTATATCACCGCTATTCTCAGTGTCTAGTGCAAAGCTCGTTCCTAGACACTGACTATACTCAAACTGCTCACTGAACGCTCTCTGCATGCTTTTCTGACGGTTTGCCCACTGATAAGATGTGGCATACCCCAGGTTAGTTAGAACTCTCTCTCTGTGCACCGCACTCGCTTACGGCTCCTGCAAGTACTCTGTGGTGTGTTTTATGTGGGTGCTGGCTAGTGTACCCGGGCATCTTCCTAAGGTACGGGCGTCTCCTACTTTTGGCCACTCATAGTGCGGGTCCTGGGCCATGGTCCCTGGACAAGTTAACAGGCTAACCCCCCAGTTGCCTCACACTACCTGCCTCAAGGGACTAGGACAGCAATAGCCATACACCCATCTTACATCACCCTCTTAGGGCACCCAGGGCGTACTGTGCGGGAATCCGCGCTCCCCTGACTACCCCTGGTGTTACATGCCCTACTCTCTCCAGTACTTGCACGGAAGGTGCACTTCACTCTTCCCGCTTTGCTTCGCTGAAAGCCTGTCCTGTTCTGGATCTCAGCAGCTCGCCTCCAAATGTAACCCATGTTCCCCCCCCCCCCGGTCGCAGATTGGACCTCTAGGGTGTAGTGAGGGCTGGCTACGTGTACTATGGTGGTGCATACTTGCTTGGAACAGGAGGGCCTGAGTCTCCCGCGTTGGTGTGGGGGATGACAGGACAAGGCTTCTGGGGTATATGCCTTCATCTTTAGTGGTGGTGGTGCAGCACCTCCATTCTCTGGCGAAACCTAGGGGATAGGTTGGAATCTTCCCAGAGAAAGCCCTGGTCCCAGGGCGAGAGATTCCAATCTCACACAGTCTTTATATAAAACAGCAATGTCTTTATTGTCCTTAATATCGCACACAGCAGCAGTTCATTTCACAGCAGCAAGTCATGGCAGTACACAGGATCCTGACCTCCTCTCCTTTTCCTCCAGG
This sequence comes from Ascaphus truei, assembly GCF_040206685.1. Classification (NCBI taxonomy): domain Eukaryota; kingdom Metazoa; phylum Chordata; class Amphibia; order Anura; family Ascaphidae; genus Ascaphus; species Ascaphus truei. The sequence goes on along the minus strand of NC_134486.1, from coordinate 307,391,697 downwards.
AATGTACCCCTGCAGGATGGCTTTAATGGGGCCTCAATACCCCTACCTCCACCCAAGGGTAGGCCCTCTGGGTGAGGTTAGATCTCTCTGCAGATTGGGGTGAGGGGCATTGGTCCACCGCACTTAGTGCTATCAGCTCTACTCAGTATGGCTGAGTGTTTTCTCTCCTGTCTCCTTGAAACTCCCAGACCATGCTCTCTCTGCTCCAGCACTCTCCAGCTCCCAGTGCAGAACTCTCTTACTCAACCCCCTTACACACACAGGAGCAGCCCACTAAATAGATACAGCCCTGCCCCTCATGATGTCAGCAGGACCTCCCCTCTGTCTCAGGCCTGCCACAGAGTCAGGAGCCTACCTCTATCACTCAAGGCAGGGCTTGGTGGGAGGAAAACCCATGATTACTACTGGTGCCTGCCCTTAACAGGACTTACTCCAGTAGGAGAAAGATATGTAGCCCACTATTTCTTACCGGGGCTACATATATAAAATAAGAGAATACAAAGGAGGAGCTCTGTTATTTTTGGATGAAAGTAAAGCATGTGTAGACCTGGAATGGGCAGTATCCTGCACTGTAGCCACTGCCCCTTCCATGCCTTAACTTGCTATACAAATTTCCCAACTAAGAAAGCCAAGAAAATTGACAAAGACTCGAGGAAACTAAAAATTATGTTAGTAATTGGCAGGATTAGCAACATCAGCAAAGCTTATCTTGATTTAACATTTTAATTCACACTTATAGAATAATCTGCCGAAGTGGCCATTCGGGTTATTTTCGGTCAAAAATCCCGATAGACTTCAATTGAGATTTTTTTCCAAAAACAGCCCAAACTTCCGCTTTGTAAACAGTATATAAAATTGATGCCTTAGTCAACGTTTGAAATAATTACTGAAGGATTATTTCTACAGGTTTTCCACTGGTGTAAAGCGTTGTATCCTTGTAATGCCCTTATTTGGATAGTTTACTTTCTCTTACTTATAGACCCTCCTAGCACTTTAGCACTCAAATCTACAAGCCCAGCAGAAGGACATTTACCCGAGCACAGCCACTTACCTGGGCCCATGGGAGTAGCATCTGACAATATTACCTCATGCCGTGTTGCAGATAAGTGTAATGCCTCCAAATATTTTTTTTAACCTTACTTGTCAATAACCTCCTATAATTCTTTGTAGTTGTATCAGTTTAATATTCTTTCACTTGGGCAACATTTTTTTTCTGGAAAGAATTCAACACTATTTACATTGGCTCAAAACATCCCAAATATCAAATAATTATTGGTTAGCCCATCAAGGAACATTAGACAAACAAATGTCAGTTATCTCTTACTTTCTTTGCCTGGAAAATTCTAAGTTTCTAATAATAGAATTAGAGTCAGTGGACATTATTGTGAAATTGTGAAATCATGCATGTTGCCCCCATTGTGCCTTTATATGTGTTTGCAATAACAAAATTTCACAGAAGAGTAAAACAGGATCTAAATGACAAGAATATTAGATTCCTTGATATTGGTGAAGCTGTGGCCGTGCAATGTTTACAGAGTAAATCTTAATTAACCAATTTATGATTATATGTTATCATGCATATGACATGATCTGGTGAACGTAGCCAATGCATTAAAAAGCTATGGTTGTGGATTGTCATTTTAAGAACCCGGACACAGTATGGCATTGTATTAATGCATCTATGATTTGAGCTAGGAATACTGTTCCCTTTAGTGAATGTTTTATTTATATACATTTTGGTACAATTGTCAATTTTATGCCAGTGACTTATTGTTCATGATCACCTTTCTCCATATTTTGCCAACACAATTGCTGGACTGTTGCTTGGCTAAATAATCTCTTTCTAAGCAATGTTATTTTTTTCCATGGTAGTGTCATCATTTTGTCCAGATTGCCACAGAGGCAAAAAGAATTACTCATTAAACTGTGACAGTGCTTTTTGGGGCATTATTTCATCGAAACCCCCATTTTTTTCAATAGGAGTTTCTGTGCGATGGTGTCCCTATTGGCATAATCATTGCATTATGAATCATCAACAAACTATCTATTATTTGTCCATTTATTTATACCCCAGAAGGTAGGTTATGTTGTTGAGAAGCTTATTTACAAAAACAAATGACAGTGATGGGTAGTGGTTTGGCAACGTTATGGAGTATCTTCAACATCCACCTGATCTTAACTCATTGGCATACACACCCTGGGTAGAGACAGACATTTTTAGCAACATTCTCCCTGCATTGTTCAAAAATGTGTCATGAGAATTCCAAAATTCCATGGGCCTCAATGCGGGTTAAGGTAATGTACACCATGCCTCAACCTGCAATATCCATTCCTTTCTAAATCATTTTACACCAAAATGTGCATGCCTGTCTATTGCTTTTCTTGACTCATTTCTTGACCCAAACCATTTTCCTCACTGCTGGCTCTCACTGCTGAATATACGCCCTGATTTCTGCAATAGAGTGAGTGAGTTATGCCACTGTTAGCATCTAAACGAAACACATTCTTATTTTCAGTTCAGTGAGGATTATCTGCATTATTAATGTTTTTTATAAAATTTGTCACAATGCCAGAATGTTCTCAAATTACTAACTACACAATAAAATGATTCATGTCATACTTAAATGTTGACTAATTTGAAAAGTTAGAAGAGTTGTGGATTCTTTTTTATTACTAGTGGTAGTTCACATAGCAACAACTGTGTTCTGGTTGATGTAGTGAAGAGAAAAGGCTCTGTAGCTGGTTATGACATGAGGACAATAGAAATTGGGGACCAAGTACTGTATGACTTACTCACAGGCAGCATATTCTCCTAACTCTACCTGTTAGATATCTCCCTGCACCAGCCAGGACCTAGGATTACATTCTCATACGTAGCATTTTCTCATGGCTCTACCTGTAGAAAAGGCACTAAAATGATTCAATATCATCAATTATATTAGAAAGAGGTTACTGGGTGCATTCAGAAAGACAAGCAGCCACCTGACATGAATTGATATAGTTGGAAAGATCTTCAGTCAGTCCAACAGTACCCTGGTGAAGGCCTTTATGGACAAAACATTGTTTTTTCTTTATATAACCTAAACATTATTTTGTATTGAAAATACAGCTTGGAGTGTGTGGAGAACGTTCCAACTACTGTATCTCCCTGTTACACATTATTACTTGTGACATTTTCCTATGCTGGGCAAAGCAAGGATGCGAGGAGCTAGGAGATGCTGGACATTCTCACAGATAGCATCTTCATAAGGCTCTGCCTTATAGACATCACTACATGTGGCACATTCCTACCTTAATTCAGCTAGGAATTTAGGGGCCTGAAGCTAGTGGAGCAGATAAACTATTCTCACAAGTAGCTTTTTCTTACAGCTCTGCCTATTAGACATCACTACGTTTCTCCTATCGTGGACCAGGTAGGTGTGAGAGAACCAGGGATGTGCTGGATTAGGTAGGATATTATCAGAGAGTAGGTAGAATTTTCTCACAGTTGTATCTTTTTTTATATCATTAGGTGTGACATTTTATTTCCACAGAACATACATAAATTTAAGAGACCAGTAGATGCTGAACTAGATCAAATTAACCACATGGCATTCATATTAGACTTTTATCATTGTACTTCCTGATATACATAATTACCTTTAGTGTTTTCCTACCTGTGGACCAATCAAGGATATGAGTCCTATGAGATGTTGGAGCAGGTATGATATTCTCAAAGGCAGCATTTTCTTACAGCTTTGCCTAGGGATAAAAGGGCAAGGTAGATGCTGGACCGTATATGATTTTAATACAGGTACTGTAGCAGTTTCTCATAGCTCTTCCCAATAGACATTACTATCTGTGGTATTTTCCTACCCTGGGTCAGGCAGGAATTTAAAGTTCAAGGATATGCAGGATGTCACAGTCATAGGTAGCATTTCCTCACAACTATGCCTATTGGATTTCACTGCCTGTCACTTTTTCCTAACCTGGACCAGCTTTGGGTGGGAAGGCCATGTAACATTTTCTCATTGTCATTGGAGATGCTGGATCAGGTATGACATTGTCACAGATACTGTAGCATATTCTCACAACTCTGCCTATTAGACTTTAATGCCTGTAACATTTTCTTATCCTGGACAAGCCAGAAAATTAAGGTTACAGGAATGCTGGACTGGTTATAATATTTTTCAACCTTGGACCAGCCAGAGATATCAGGGCCCGGAGATGGCAGATCAGGTATGACGTTCTCCCCGGTAGCATATTCTCATGCTCTCATGGCTCTGCTTGTTAGATATTACTACCTGCAATATTTTACAACTTTGAACTAGACAGTGACATCAGGACCAGAAGATGTTGGACCAGTGTGACTTTGTTACAGGTACAAGTAGCATTTTCTCATAGCTCTGCTTGTTAAACAACACTACCTGTGAAATGTACCTACCCTTTGAGCTGGCAGGAATATCAGTTCCAGGGGATGCTGGCCAGGTATGACATTCTTAGGGGTAGAATATTCTCGCAGCTGCGCTTGTTGTAAATTGTTTCCACATGGTAGGAACATTTCACAGGTAGCATTCTGCCACAGCTTGGTTTGTTAAAAATTCCTACCAGTATGACAATGTCAAAGACGAGCAAATATTCACAATAAACTTTGCATCTTTTTTTTCTTAGTTGTTTATTTATTTAAAAAAACTTCTCTGCAGAGGGTTCCAGCACCTTTTTTCTTTACATTTCCTAATTTGAAGCTGGATTATTTATTGAAATGTATATATAAATTATATATATTTTTTCTGCTGGGTTCCAGTACCCTTTTTATTATACCAAATGACTGAAATTATTTAAGTGGCTTTTATGCAAAAACTGTTCTCTAAATTTTTTTGGAAAGTACAGTATGGAGTGCTCTTGTTCTGTTCTGACATATTCAATGGAATAACAAAATAGGTTTGGGCTATGTTTTGGTTGATTTGAAGAGGGAACTGAAATACATCTGTCGGCGGAGGCTCCCAGGCTTCCCTCACACATGAGTGAGCTCAAATGAGCATGATGTTACTCTCATGCACAAATCCTCTCATTATTTTGGTTAGGTTGAGTTTTTGATCTGCAACAATTAGGAGTCACACAGGAATGGAAGAATGTGTGCATGAGGGGAGCAAAGGGTTGTAACCAATGTCACACAAAGCTAAAAATTAAATGAAAATTAAGTTGACAGAAGAGCCTAATTTAAATGACAAATAGATTTTCCAAATAAATTCCACATTTTTAATATAAAACCTAGCAACATCTACTATAAAAAAACACATCCTTTTTTTAATACAGACAAAATAAACATTGAAATACACTTAGCGAGTTAGTAAAATTTGAACTAACATAGTAACATTAAAAAACAATAGTTTTTATTAGCTTTGGAATGCATACTTCTGATAAATAAATTATGGGACATATTTGGCTAATGCTTCACTGAGGCTTTCTGGTTGTATTCCTCTAAATAAATAAAACTATAAACTAGGATGAGTATTTCATTCAATGAGAATTTAACAAAGGTTGTTCTTGTTCAGTCTAATCTACTATATTACTATAAATGTTACATGGAGTAAGGTTAAAAAATGTGCATGTCCCTACGGTGGTGGCACTTAGCTTGAACCTGATTTCTCCATAAATAAATGTGCTTGCTGTCTCAATCAAACATCAAATCTGATTCAAATTTGGCTTTTTGTGTATCTTAAAATATGGTTATAGCTCTCTTAATTTTCATGCCTGAGTGGGAAATGTTATATGCTCACTTCCTTTTTTCAAAGAAAGTGCCAAAAATGGCTTTTTGTGACCCTTTTTAACTAAGCTTTCTAAGTAAGCCTGACAAGAGTTATAATGCCAATATGTTAATAGCTTTTTCCAGTTGTTTACAACTACATTAGAGATTAATTCAGAGGAAAGCGTAGAAAGGAATAACTTATTCTGCTGCATTACAGAATATGTTTTCCAGTGCCAGGAAAAGACCTGCACTATACACAAACAGAGATCATCATAGCAACCTGCATTCATGGAAGGAATAAGCAGTCAGTTTTTCCAATATATTTTTCAATGCTTTAGTTAGCACAGTAATGATCTGCTGAGTAATATAGGTGGGGTCTTCTCGTTTACCTACTATAAATTCCTAAAAAGAAAATGGTTTTTGAAAAATATTTATAGATAAAAGGCATAACAATTTTAATAGCAAATCCTATTATGCGGAACCAGATTCATTAAGCGCCAATGTGCGCCACAGAGTTAACGTAGGATCTCAGTGCCATTCTCCCACTTGTGCTTAGTGAATCTACCCCATAGTTATTTACTTATAAAAGCTATGTATGGATTTATTTTGTCACCACAGTAAAGAATACAAAAGATATTTAAGCAAATATTAGAATATATAAGTGCTATACAAGGAGATTCAGGTCCTGGTATTTAAAATACAGAAGGCCAGACAGCACTACAAGGTATACTCAAGATCAATGCTAATATGTGAGGGTGCACGGGAAAAAGACCACCAAAGTCCACACAAATAAATATATTAGGAAACATAGTACTTTCCCCAAGAACGTAAAAAGAACACCAAAAACAGAACATTGTTGTTGCTTATGTAACCCTGGTTTGGGATCACTAGCACCTTTTAGGGGTTAACTGCGTGTGGACTCATCTAGACTAATGCACCTTCCCTATTACATGATGCTGGGGTGATCCAGCAGAAGTTAAGCTCCCCCCCCCCCTTTTGCCTGGGTACAGTGACATCTTGCTAGGCTATAAATAGAAGGGGGAAGCTTTTGGAAGGCACATCCCAGGAGGAGTTGAAGAAGATTATGAATAGTTAAGTAAACCTCTATGTCCCCCATTGCCTTTCTTGTTTTCAGTTAGGGAAGTACTCTGTTTACCTAGAGTCCCGCCATCAAGAGTTATATGGGAGTACACCCCACCCCCCCAAAGGGGGCTCCATCAGCAACAGCCCAAAGGCATTGTTGGACCAGCCCCAACTGAGGGTGTGTCACTGGCTCTGAGCAGGAAGTTCACACAGGAGCAGGCTGCCCTGAAATGAGGAGGCTGATCACAGATGAAGTAGTACTAAGCCTGTCGGGGCCCTGTGAATATGGAGCACTACCAGCGCAGCAGAGCAAAAGGACTCTATACGTAGCCTAGTATATATAAAACCTCAGCAACTTCCTATTTATTTATTTATAACATGTTTTACCAGGAAGTAATACGTTGAGAGTTACCTCTCGTTTTCAATATGTCCTGGGCACCAAGTTATGATGACAATACATGTGTTACGCCGGTACTGCCCGCAGACCAGACCCGTCCCTTCTACTGAGGTGAGGAACGTATAAGGGCACGCACCCGCAGCAAAAGGAGCGTGTCCGGAGTGTGGTGATAGTGGCGTTGCCAGGCCAGGTGATGTTAGCTAGCAATACTTGCCGGTACCGGTGAAGAAGGGCCGTCGTCGTTGCCGTTAGCCTAGGTCAGGGATTGGAGAATTCCGGAAGGTCGTTTGTCCAAGCGGGGGTCGAGAGCCAGAGAAAGATGTCCGCCAAGCCAAGTCGTAACCTGAGTGAATGAGAGAGAGAATTGCAGAGTAGTAATCCAAGAGGAAACTATGTCCAGCAAGGAATGAGTGACAGGACAGGCAATATAAAGCGTGGCTGACCAATAGGTAGAGGAGGCAGGCCTGGAGGACTGTATGGAGCTGTCCTGGATAGGCTGTCCAAAGGAGGATACAGGTGAGTAGTCTTTATGCCTGATTGATCCTTGTGTGTGTGTTGGGGGCGGAGCCTCACTGCAGGAGCAGTGAATAAATTAAGAGGTTCTGCGCGCGCTCGTGAACGGCAGCAGCTGCCACAGCTCGAGCCGCCCGCGGCTTGGTAACTGCCCGCTGAGGACGAGGAGGAAGTCCCCCGACAGCTGGGACCTGAGGGAGCCGACGCCGGGAGCGCCCCGCAGTAGCAGGAGAAACATGAGGTGAGGGAAGGCCACGCCGCGGCCGCCGCGGACCCCGAATCCTCACAACATGTTTACAAATACATGGTTTCATTAAATGAAAAGGGTTATATATTATATATGTAGCCAGGTCCCCTCTGGCTCCCCGGTTCCCCTGTGCTCTCTTCCGTACCTCTACTGTTGCCGGGTGGTTGTGGGTGGCTGCGGGCTTGCCAGCGGCCCCTCACAGGGCGTTGCCATGTTGGATGGGTGTATAGCGCACACGTGAGGGCTCGTGCAGGTGCGGAGAGTGTGTGGCGGCCATTGAAGGGTTGCGAATGCGCAGTGATATAAGCGCACGTGGCGGCCCATAGGAATAGGTTCCACTGGGACAACAAGCCCCATCGTGCTCAGGGGTAAGGATACCAGGTGACACCAGTGAGCCAATCGCAAAGCTAGGTTTCCTGAGACAGTAGATAGATATTCGCGCACTGGAAGAGGAGGAGTCAGTCAGAGCTGGGAGAGGATAGGGGTAAGAGGTGTGTGTGCAGGGGTCTGTGACCCTCAGAACTAGGCCAGATTTCCCCCTAGGCCCCGACTCACGCTGATAGATTGTGGCTGCTACAGGGACAGGCCCTTAGGTAGGGACCCTGCCCCTTTAGATATATATAGTACAGGGAAACAGCTGCTATGCTGTGTGACCCTGATACCAGTGGTCTGGGACCAGGCTACTGTGGCAGAATCAGAGACTATCATCAAGGTGGGACACTCCAGCGGGATACCACCCCCCGCGGAGGCAAACGCACCGTGGAGGACATCGCTGGATCGGCGGATCCCTATCTGGGTCCGTGTCAGCGCGCCCAGGTGCTGGAGCACCCGGCAGGTACCTTATAGAAAGTGCACCAACTATAACTACACTCAAATTAGTGGGCCGCGCGGTCAAACACAGTGGGTTTAGATGTGGGGCATTGTCATACTGGGACTCTCAGGACACGGTGTGGGTTACACGGTGGTGGGATACAGCCTTGTGAGGTATGTGGGTAGTTGTACATTTAGTCCTATAGAGTATAGACGTTATAGAGTATAAGATATACTCCAGTAAAGGCCTTTCTATTTTACATTCTGGATTTTAGATTAGCTGTAAATTCACTGTTCATTGTTTTGTGTATTCAATAAGTATCAACTAAGTAATAAATAATTTTTTGTTTTGAATTTTAACCTCCTATACCCATATGGCTTATTATATTTGAATTATCTGTGTACATATATTATCACTCAGAGTTATTAATTTAGTTGAGTGCAACCTATGGGAACGCTTTCTCTTGGTCATCTCTGACCACACCCTATTCATTAGTTCACAGTTCCATGCACCGCTTTTTACTTTGATATAGATTATTAAAGTGAGCAGTGTTTTTTCCATTCCCTACTTCTACATATATAAAGACCTTGCATGAACAGTAAAGATAATATATGTTACAGGTGTATGTAATAGTTACAGCCCAGATTAAAATGTGAGACAGCTTTAGTTTTGAAAGAACTTTGACTGGTGGCGGATTTTAAAGTTTCAGGTAGATTGTTCCAGTTGTGAGATGCATGGTAAGAGAAGGGGGAGCAGCCAGATACTTCTTTGAACCTTGAGACATTGAGCAATCTTTTGAGCCAGATCTCATGTTGCTCATGATGCTACATGTGGTAGGGGTAGGGAGCTTGTTCAGATAGGCGGGTAGCTGGCGCAGAAAGAATTTGAAGGCAAGACAGGAAAAATGAACTTTGCGCCTAGTCTCAAGTGAGGCCCAATCTAGTTCTTTGAGCATTTCACAGTGATGTGTGTTGTCGTTACATTGGAAGACAAAGAGGCATATTGAGGTGAGTTCAGAGTGCTGTGCCGTATACTAGTCTATAATTGACATTAGCATCTGCTGTGCGATGCGCTTTCTGACCAGCAGGCTTAGGGCGAATTGCTTCCTATAAAGTACATCTGGTTTAGCATAAGTTTGAATATCAGGGTATCAATGTGCAATCCAAATGTTAAATGGAAGTCAAACCATATGCTCAGATATTTAAAACTAGTGACAGGGGCTGGAATGGTATTAGAGTTGGTTCTGATCTGTAGCTCTGTCATTGGTAGCTTTGGAAATGTAGCCTTGGTCCCAAATACCATTGTTACTGTCTTTTCAGTGCTTAAAAACAGTTTGTTTTGGGAAATCCCGTTTTCAAGTCTTGAAAAATTAGATTTAAGAATATTTTCAAGGTCAGAGAGGCTAGGGCTGTGTGCATATAAGATTGTATCATCAGCTTACATGTGTATTAAAGCTCCTTTACAAGCTGTAGATGGATCATTGATGAAGACTGAAAAGAGTAGGGCCCTAAAACAGAGCCTTGCAGAACACCACAGATGATATCCAAGGGGTTGGAGTTAGAGCCCGAGATAGGCACATGTTGGGATTTACTTGATAGGTCGGAGTGAAACCAGTTTAAAGTATGTCCCCCGGGTTCACAGCACAGAAGTTTGCTTTGAAAGATAACATGGTCAACCGTATCAAAAATCTTTGCAAAATCTTGGAATATTGCACCAGTAAGTTGTCCCAGTTCCATTACATGCTGGATCACAATGCAAACTTTTAGGAGGGTAGTTACCGTGGAGTGTTTTGGGCGAAAGCCAGATTGAAGTTGGCTAAGGAAATTTGTCTTGTTACTGTATAGTAATCGCTTAATTGGGGGTGGACACATTATTCCATTACTTTGGATAGTTTTGGGAGAAGAGAGATTGGCCTGTAGTTGGAGACAGTATTTTTGTCCCCACTTTTGAAGATTGGGACAACTCTGGCAGTTTTTCAGGTCTTAGGGACATGGCCTGCAGACAAAATAGAGTTTATTAGGAAAGCAAGTGGTATGGCAATGGTTGGGGCACTGAGTCATGGGAACTTTGATTGCAGTTCTGTATGTCAGGTCCACATTGGCTGCTTAGTTTTAAATTGAGGAGTGCTCAATCTCCTCTATAGAATCTCCTCTACAGATTCTGGGACAAATTGAAAATGTATTGTGGGCAGTGTTTGGAGAGGTTGGGGCTATAGGTGTTTTCCCAGATTGATTCATGTTTGTAGTTCGGGGTTTCCCTTTGCCAATAAGGAAGTAGCCCACCCCACAAAGAATTCATTTAATGCGTTTGCAATGTCAGCTGGCCTAGTTTCCATAGATGGGGGCAGCTTGGCAAGCAAACAGCATAGGCAGAGGGCACTCAATTAGAAATACAAGATGCTTATGTATATTAAATGTGAGACTGTGTCTACAAGATAATAAAGCTGTTGTTTGAACAAATTAAGTTCCTGGTGCCAATCATTGTTTATCAACACCCAGCCTGCACAAAGTATGCGCGTTGAATAAAGTGATGTATCCTGAGTAGCCCTAACACAGACACTAATGTAAACTCCCTAAGAGCTTGACAGGGAGGGTTTCACTTATGTTAGATTTTATTAGAAATAAATTAGGGTATAAAACAAGTTACCATATCTCAGTAGAATAACAACTACACCAAGGTACTATATATATATATATATATATATATATATATATATATATATATATATATATATATATATATATATATATAGACATGGTAACTTGTTTTATACCCTAATTTATTTATATATATATATATATATATATATATATATATATATATATATATATATATATATTCTTTCAAGGGAATATTAGGGGTGTAGTAACCTGGATTTCTTGACATATATAGTACACTAATAACCCAATTCTATCAAGAAAGGTGAACATAGTAAATTATACATACCCACTGCTAAATTATGCGTGGAGCTATTGCTAAGAGAGTATTTGAAAAGTGTATGTCAAGAAATCCAGGTTACTACACCACTAATATTCACTTGAAAGAAAAAATACTGAAAACAGGGAGTGTATTAACCCCCCCCCCCCCCCAAAAGGGTTATAGGTAACTAATAACAAATTACTATATTCATCTTTCTTGTGTTATTATGGCACTAATGTGTATCTGTTGTGAGTTCTTGTAACAGGGACTTATCACTGTTTGAGAGAAACTGCCTCTAAATGCAGAAGTGTACTGGTTAATTGGACACAGGCAATACACCAGACTCCACCTGGCCGATTGGCCTCTTAGAAAAAGCTGCATGTGAGAAACAGGAGAGAGATTCCTTAGCTCACATTTGGGCTGACATAAGGAGAAAGAGGACTGCAGAGATTTCCTTAGTCCACAACTGGGCTGACCTGAGGAAAATATGATGTCTTGATGCACACAAAAGGACTGCATGCGGACAGCAAGACAAGGGGACAAGACCTCTATACCTGGACACAGAGAGTGCCATAGCACACAACTATGCTGACCCAGGAGAACAGAGAGGCCTTTCCCTACAGCTACAACAACAGAAACAGATAAGAGACTTTCTTGTTAGACTGGTGTGTGTGTGTGTGTGTGTGTGTGTGTGTGTGTGTGTGTGTGTGTGTGTGTGTGTGTGTGTGTGTGTGTGTGTGTGTATATATAAATGCCTATAGGGAACCATGTTAAAAATGGTTTTTGAAGCAAAAAGTGGCACTGTGTGCTCATTTGCATGTCATTTCCCAGAATCCCTTGCTGCAGTGGAAGTGCTGTGTGCTGGGTGATAATGGGGAAAGGCGGGGTTGCAGACCTGCCTAAGACATGCAGATGAGCATACAGTTGTATTTACATTTGTATATATATATATATATATATATATATATATATATATATATATATATATATATATATATAACCAGTTTAGCTACCCACCGAGTTGGAAAGGGCTGGAGTAAAGGTTTGGTTATTCTCCAAAGTGGAGTAGGCCTTTATTTTGTTTCTTTTTGTATGTGTTGCCTTGTTAATGGAACAGGCTCAAAAAGCTAGGATTTCATTTCATCCTAATCGGTCTCCATTAAATACCTCTGCACACATCTCTTACATCTGTACATAGATATTGATTGCATGTAGTTTTTTTATTCAATAGAGAGATTGTAACTTGTTTAATGCACAAATCTATTTTTAATAAGATCTAACATAAACAACAACAATTTTATGTTTTCATCTGCTTTTTTCGAGTGCTGGGGGCCATACTATTTTTACAGTTCCTGGTATTGCTTCACCTTTGTGGCAATTGGCCCACAACTAGGGTTTTATATATAACCCAATAAGATCTTCTATATACTGTATTGGCCTCAATATACTGCTATTTTTTTCCCTAAAAATGTCCTTCCGAAAATTGTACTCGTATTATATGCACAACCTAACACCTTTTATTTTTCATGTAGAACACGTCATAACTTTAGTGTCGTATTATGTGCGAGGCTGTACTATATTTGGACCAATACGGTAATATAACATCTGGAGCATTCAAGTCCAATTCTTAGGAGAGGACTCAGTTGATTTATGGTTTATTGCCAGATATGTCTGGATATACAGTCCATAGCACAGAAACTATTTTATTATATATTTAATTTTTATTAGAGAAGTACACAAGATCAATACAATATGACCAGCGTAGAGCACATTAGATGATTGAGCTTCTGAATCAAAGACAATATCTCAAGTTTCAGTATTAGCTTCAAGTTCTTGATATAGGCTTGTGAAAGGGCTAAATGTAGGCCCAATATAAAGACAAGAAAGAGAATCCCAGATAGGTGAGCACTCAAGTACCACTTGAGTAAGGTAAGTATTGGTGAAGTAATTAAAACTTCATTGTATTCGTAATCCAAGTAAACGGATATGATGTACATAAAACGGCGAACAAACAATGAAGCTAAATAAAATGTTGCCAGTGTCTGAGCAGTGTCATTTGGGTTTGCTGTTAACCAGATGTTAACTGACTTGCGAGGGACAGAACACCCAGACATGGGATAGTAGTTATGTACCCCTAAGGTGTATTTTTGAACTTCACACACACATGGGGATGATCTTTAAGCACAGGAATACCAAGCTTAAAGCCGTATAGAGATTCCCTGTCTCATTTATGGAACTGTTACTCATAAAGTAGAGGAAGAGGAATACTCATAACACTCAGAATATAGGAGCACGTAAGAATAATATATACTGCCCTCTCTGTCAACCAAAATGACACTGCTCAGACACTGGCAACATTTTATTTAGCTTAATTGTTTGTGCACCGTTTTATGTACTTTACATCCATTTATTTTTCTTGGATTATGAATAAAATTAAGGGCCTCATGCAGAGAGCAGCGCTAGTTCAAATCTCGCCATTTTTTGGGGAAATTCGCTCAGAAAACTGCCAAAAATGGCGAGTTACGGAAAACGCACCATTTTTTTTTTCTTTTTCAAAATCTCGCCGCGCGGCTGGCGAGAACCTACATCTCGCCAGTTTTAAAAATATCCTAATTCAGAGAGCCGCGAACGGCATCTAGCGGCTGTTCGCCCCAAGAAAATGGCGCGATTTGCTACTATTTGCCTCGCCAAGAAAAGTTGGCAAGTAGATGGAGCTCGCCGCCTATAGGAAAGGGAAAAAAAAATGCGCGATTTTTTTTTAACACATTTCTGCAGCGCGCATCTCTCCAATTCTAACTCGCCACACGCATTAATGCCAAACATTGCAGAATTCGCACATTTCTGCATATGGAGAATACAACTCTCCAAAAAAGCTACTTTTTATTAAACTCGCCAATTTTTAAATTCGCTGCTCTCTGCATGAGGCCCTAAGTTTTAATTACTTCACCAATACTTACCTTACGCCTAGTGGTACTTGATTGCGCACCTATCTGGGATTCTTTTTCTTGTGTTTCTATCTAGTAATTTTCAGCCCAGCTGTAGCACAGTGACCAATCCATGTTATTGTCCCATACGACACTAGCTGAGCAGGGGTCTCCGTTCATTCACCCCCCCTCCCCCAATCCCCCCTCCCTCTAGGTATATCTAATTGTTGGCCCAAAACATAGCTGAGTATTACATTTTCCATGATGGATTTACCTTTTACTCTGTTGAGATTTGGACTCTCTACTTACCAACTTCTTTTGAATTAAAATATTGGACACTGGGTATGTTCAGCCATCTGGATAAGTGACACAACATATTACTTTTTTGCTGTAATTATTTTGTTTTTAATTTTTTGCTTTACTTCATTTTGTATTTGTTTTTTTAGTTCTGGAGAACAATTCTTTTTTTCTGTGTCACATAACTGTACCGATGGCGTTTACTCTTTTGGAGGTCCCCATAAATCAGAGGACTACTAAGCAACTCAAGTATGGACCCCTGCTTTCGGTAAGCAAAATACCAAGCAGTGCAGATTGCTGCTGTAACAGCCTTATCTCTGTTTGGTAATATTGTTATCGCTCCTCCTAAGACATATTCCATGGTACATATAATACATATAGCGATGGCACATGATTGCTTATAATAGCCGTCTGCCATCATTTTTGGTAAAACAGAGTTTATTTGTTTTTCTGCTTCAAAATGACCATATGCTAACAGAATAATTTCACCCTTTCTAGTCAGGTCATGATATTTATAGCACATATTATATTTAAAATGATGCCACAGAATTTCCAAATTATTTTTATGTGTGTTTAATTTAGTCTGGTGCATGTCCTCAACATTATTTTAATAAAGTGAAGAAAAATGAAAATATATATGCATATGCGTATGTATAAATTTGGATTCCTCGTCATTGTAAGAGGCTGCATGTCTCAAAAAAGGTGGCACCATCAGACATTCGTCCTGTCCGACGCTATTTACTCTTTTACAAAAAAATTTATTACAATAAATGTTCACTCTGATATTAAAATATCACTAATATATAATAATTAATAAGGCTGCATAATAATACTAAATGAACTTAGAGTAACGGCACAGCTACACATGTATATTTTTAGGCCTTCAGATGATGTCATGGACATGATTACTACTTTACTACTTTGAGATTTCCATAAAAGAGGCATACAACAATGTCATTTATGTAAATAGACTGTGAAAATGACATTTTAACAAACATAAAGTACATTGTTAAAAAAAAGTTATACTTGCTTAAATATATACTTCTGGCCTTTAGACGAAGAGCACATTTTTACATTTCTGCCTCATTTTACAAGAGCATAATAACAAGGATAGCTTAATTAACTGAATTTTTCCAGTTTTACTATACTGTATATGCGTTACCATTTCTGGTGATTTTATTGCTACAATAAAATTTAATTTAATTTGATAGTAAATGTTATACATTGGTTGTGAAATAAACTGTATTTATACTACATAAGTGTCAGGTTTTGATCTAATACTCTAAGTTGACATGAAAATGTTAATAACAGCTGAACCACTTTCAAACCCAGTCATTTTGACTGTGGTTTGCTAAGTCTAGAAGGACCAGCCAAAACCAGTTTACGATTACTTTCTGACGAGTAGTTGCCTGGCAGAATGAGTACCCTTTTCATTGAAGTCAAAGAGCTGCTTCCTGAAATGAATCTATTAAGGTTTTTTTCCTAATTTGAAACAAGTGTTTTTGTTTATTTCTTCTAGTGGTACATGGCATCTCTGCACCTTTTTCCTTAGTTGAGTAATGAAAAGACAAAACAAGTCCTGAAAATGTCTGAACAAAAAAATGCATATTGTATAATACAGTATGTTGCATTTAAAAATTGCACTGAGATATATAGTAGAGTGACTGAAATCAACTTAACGTATGTTCTGTAGTTTCAATATTACTTTACATTATTCTTGTTAGTACTGTACTTTAAAAACAATCTTGTGTAAGTTTTCTTTTTTTCTACTGAAATTGATTTTTGCATAACATCACCACTTAAAATTGCTTTTCTATAGATCTCACTTAAAAGCTGCTGAAAACATTTAACATAAATTTTGTGCTGTATTTACTAAGACTGCACTCTTATTCAGGTTCATAATAAGACCGGCACCATTTAATTGGAATAGAAAATAGACTTTTCTAAACCGAGGTAACAAGATTTAATTACAAACATTATTTCAACATCTATTTTTCCCAGATTATCTCCCACACTTCTCATTCTGACCTTACGTACACGTTTAAATGAGATTAAATTAGATACATTATTAACATTTGATTAGTCTTAACCATTAGTCCCTCAAGCTCAAAATTTTATTGCTGAATACATTTCATGGGTAAAAAGCTGAGAGTAGGCAAATTAGGTAATGTTGCCCTTACTAAAATTGAAGATGCCTGAAAGCATTGCATCAAATAACAACATACTAAACACATATACAGTACACATTTTATGTATCTGCCACTAGCCATAAAGAAGAGTAAACATATACTCTTAAAAAAGAAGAAGTGTTTCATGCTGTTAATGCTAGAAATCATTTGATTGCAATGTCACCAAAAGTAACTGTCAGGTTATGTCCACTTTGTGAGCCAAAAGTTCTGAGTCTTTAAACAATTGAGATTTTAATACACTATTACATCACCCTGTTACTGTTCCCTGGAATGTAACATTTGAGGTCATATTTACTAAACAGTGGTAAGCAACAAGACACCTTACGGTGCATAAATGGGCCAATCCCTACAATGATACCTTTTTTTTTTAACCAAATCTGACACCTTTACATTTTTATACATTATTTTTTAAAGTTAGGCTTCATTTCCCCCGACTACTTTTTTGTTTGATGTCACTGTGGGATCAGTAAGTATTTGTACAGACGCAGTCCATCCACTCCTCTCTTATCTTTATTGGTTCTCTGATAAGGACTGTGGGATATGGGTATAGAAAATACTTGATTGACAAACTCTTCCCCAATCAGAGGCTCTACGAAATTCAACTGCCTTACTGTGGGATTATTTCTTTAAGACACCTTCCAGTAAATTTACTTGAAGTGAATGGGCCATATGAAAGGGGTTCTCAACTCCAGTCCTCAAGCCCCCCAACAGGTCAGGTTTTCAGGATATCCCTGATTTAGCACAGGTAGCTCAGGTAGCTCAGGTAGCTAAGGTAGCAATCAGTGGCTCAGTCGAAGAACACCGGTCCTGTTTTCGGGGTGTCTTGAGGACTGGCGTTGAGAATCCATACCATAATGTGTTATACAGCTTAGCACCTCTTACTAAACAGTTACAGTACTTAACTAGAAGCTAACGAAAGAAAAAAGTGCTCAAAAGCACTCTAACAAAAACCCAGAGCTTAATACATATAATTAAGTGCAAATAAACTCATATAAGTGACAGTGCATAAATAACACAATGTAAGTGACAATCTATGGTGATCTATAAGGTGCAAATATCACTGTATTCCTTATTTAAACATTGCTGTACTACAGTATGTAATGTTTTCTATTTGCATGGCTGCAAGAGTCGCTCCTCTGGTCCTTTTTGGAAAGAACTTAACTAGCTGGCAAGTTGTTTCTCCCCACACAAAAGCACCCTTACATACGTACTGTATGTATGAAGTTATTCTATGCTGTTTTTCAGACACCTGCTACAGATGTGCCCAGACAGTGTAACCACCTAAAGCTGAACATCCTCTCTGCTGCAACTGAAAACCACTAACTTTCAAAATGTATAAATATATTTATTTATAAACAACTGCCATCAGGGCCGCTGACAGATTTCCCAGGGCCCAGGACTAGAGTTACGTCCGCCCTCCCCCCACCCCCTGTGGTATTGCGAGCCCCACCATTTCACACCTCACGAGCCCCCTCTATTTCCCACCATCTTCCCATGTATTTATCTCACTCCCGCTTCCTCACTCACCCCCTATCACTCTCCCACCTCGCATGTATTTCTCTCCCCTGCACTCACTCTTACTCCCTCTTTTCCTCACTCCCTCCCTCCCCCATCTCTCCTCTTGCTCGCCCCACCTCCCGTCAATTACCCTACTCTAACTAACCCCCCCCCACAAAATACATACCAAAACACCCCACCTCTTAAATACATATAACCCCACTCCCATAATACTTTTTAATACTATATACTCCAAAACAATCTGACTTCATTGAAGATTTAGGGCCTCAGTCAGAAAGTCTCGATAAGGCCCTTATCGAGCACTTATCGACCAAAATGGCTACTCGTATTCAGTAAGCCTCGATAAGTGCTCGATAACGGCCTGTATCGACGCAAAATTTTATGATCAAAAGAAAATCGCCAATTGAGCGGCGATCAGCCGCTTATCGACCATTTTCGGAAGGATCATAAACTCGCGCGATTCAGATACCCACGAGTCGGCTGTCGCGGCCTATTGCAGCCCTAAAAGGCGATCTTCGCCCCAAATCCAATTCACCTCAAAGTTTAGGTAAATTGGTGGGGAGATGGCCTTGATGAGCTGCGATGTGTCGGGACTTAGAAAAAATCAGGCCCTTTTCCTGCCTCGGATTGATGCCGGGGGTCTCCGGAGCTGAAAGCCATTCATAGCAGCTCTGGACCCCCCGGCATGCATCCGATGCAGGAAAAATGCGGTTCAGCTCAGGAGACCCTCTGCACATCTACACTATGAAAGAAATGTATATTTAAATAAATAATTTTCGGGCGACATTTCAGCTGGGAGAGGCGGCTCTCTCAGAGCCGCTCTCTCTGCAGCAGAAATGAATCGCCGGTATAGGCCTTTTCAGAGGCTCGAGGCTCTCGCTGGCAGCAACTCGCCCGTTTTGGGAATTTTGCTATCACTGGTAATCGAGCCTTTCTGAATACCGTGATAGCAACACCCAAAAAAACGGCATTTTAAATGACCTGGCGATAATTTTTATCAACCCTCTCTGAATGAGGCCCTTAGGTTGAAAACAGACTGGACAGCAGGTTTGGAGTGTATCAAACGTACCCCCTAGTCATACTTCATTTGGGGTACAAATGAAAGTTGATCCTAAATAAGTATCATCGAGACTAGTGGTTTTCAGCCTGTGTTCCATGGAACCTGGTGATGTCGCAAGAAGCTGCCAGGGATTCCCTGAGACCAAGTTTGGTAATGGCAGATATTTAATTCTCCAAGGCCCAAAAGTTATATTTTGCCATACTTTTTAATTTAATCATTCAAAGTATTTTTTACATGTTCTAATAATAATATTTATTAAATGTTTTTCTTATAGGGTGCCGACAATGTAGTCAGAATTGTACATAACATTTTGCTGGCCTAATAAATTGCTGGTCCCTAGAGCTTACAATCTAATTTTGCCTGATGGAGAAACAACATTGGGATTCAAACATGGTTCACTCATGACATTACCACCGACCTACTCCATCAGCCCTAGAAATACGATGATGTGATTGTGATGGTAGGGGGTAATCAATCTCTCAAATAAAGGTTAAGCCGGTTTTTGATTACCCATGTTCCATATATAATGGGTCAAGAGAGTTAGCTCTTGGGCCCAGTAACATTGTAGTTTTCAATGCATCACATGTAATTAAAAGTATTTTTTGTGTTTTTATCTTTCCGGGCATGTCAGCGAGCAGGGATTGCTAGTGCATGAGTTTCAAGGGGGATTTTGAGAAGGGATTGTTTTCAGAATGTGCCTAAGTAGTTGGGGTCCAGAGTTGTTGGTTCCCCTAAAAATGTACCAAGGAATCATGCCTGATTCTCGGATACATGTAGGCACATTGTCCCGGCAATATCTCCCCTTGATAACGCTTGCACGACTCACCGCTAGGGTTCCCTGTTTCAGCATAGCCCAGAAAGTTAAATGGGGCACAGAGATTTAAAGTGTCCCTGTAGCTGAGGGGATCCCATGGTTAAGGGGGGTAACCCAGTTAATGCCCAGGTAGCCCATAACCTGTACTGGGTTCGTGGGTGCTCCAATCATATATAAGGTTGTGAGGGGACACTCAGATTCCAGGCTTAGTCCAAAAGCTAGTGTAAGGGGAATAAAGCTGATAGAAATTAAAGTACGTCTTTCTATTCTATTCCCCATACCCCAGAGTCTTAGGGATGTATTAAAAGTATATGTTATTAATACATTGTAAATACTGTCGTGTACTGTATGTGCTTGGGACTTTCAGAACCGATGTCCATGCAGGCTGTCAGGGCTAACCCATAGGTGCCAGTAAGTCTGCTGGACATCGAAGTTCAAAGTAGCCAGATGCAGATGCAGGAGTTGTGAAAGCCCCTTGGATGGCAGGGAAGGGCTCAAGTATCCAGGTCCGGAAAACAATGGCAGTCGTTCGGGCTGCCATTTGCTCTGCCAGACCTAGTGGAGCCTGACCCAGCGGGTGGCATTGAGATAGCCAGGGACAGAGGTGGCAAACTTGCGCATGTCCCTTGGCAATTTCATATTTCCCTCTCTTGGGCGAATAGCAAAGCAGCCGGCTTCGATTTCAAGTCAGGAAAGCCTGCCTGTCAGATTCTAAGTCCCGACTTTTGCGGCCAAGTTCTCAAAATCGAACGTAGCAATCAGGGCTGGGATTTGATGCCAATTTCAGTTCCAGAGGATCAGTGCTAGCTCGCAATCAAGAAAAGTCCAAGTTCTGAGAAGAGAAGTGAGCGGTGGCGTGTGGAACTTCACGCCGATTTGGGAACCTGGAGATTCCGGGCTAAGTCCCGGTCAGGGTAAAACTCTTATTTAGAGTGTCCTGCACCTAGGAAAGTGTAGTTTATGACCCCAGACCCCCATGACGTGTGTCTTTTCGTCTGTATTTTGTGTATAATAGTGTGTAAGCGAATTTGTGCGAATAAACTACAATTTATTTCATTACCTTGTTTTACCTCAGTGAATGATCCCGGTTAAAAAGGTGTAAACTGTCTGGTCTCCCGTGGCAGTTATAAATTATATAGATGGTGTTATTTAGAAAATAAAAGCACTACCACAGCAGTATTTTATCAACATAGGATACATGAGTTGTACAAATTCCTTAACCTTTTAAGGCGTTACACATACTGTATTTACCATACATTTGTCAGGGTACCACAATTTATAACCACTGATCTAGATGCTAAAAATAATTTCTCCTGTAGTTGTTGAACTTTAACTAGGGGTAATAATGATCAAATACATTTGTAATCCATGCATTTTAGCTTCTTAAAGTTCTTTAGTTCTGAAATTAAATATTTTATTAAGAAAATATTTGTAATTAATCGCAACATTAATGTTCATGTGCTGTTTTTTGGTGGAGAGTTCATGTATCACTATCCCTTCACTTGTAGCTTACCATTGTGTTGTGTGACAGGTACCTGTCAGGCAATGTGTGTTTTACAAAAATGTGTGTTTTACATGGTGTTCCGTTTTTATAGCACTGTTTTAGATACCTGATTGGTGCTTGCCAAAAAAATGTTAATCACAGTAGATCAGAGAAGTGAAATGGTTAATGAATGGCAGATCAAGGAAAGTGTCGATTGCTGTCTCTAATAATACTGATGAGCAAAGATAAAAAGAGGATTTAAGGATATGCGGTCTGTCATGCACTGATAAATTATCATTAAATTACTTTACTTCCCTTGAAGTGTAAACCAACTCCAGTATAGAGAATATCTGGATAGTTTAGAATCCTAAAAACATAATGTGGGCTTGATGCAGGAAACATAATTTACAATACAGCAAGATGCTTGTTTGCCATGCATTGGATTTACAGCTGTAGAATATTGTGGAATTAAAGGTGCAATCCCACATAGCCATCCAGAAAACAACCTGTCGTAAAGAACCAATGTGGCGTCAGAAAGCAAAAGTTTTTCTTCTTATCTCAGATCAGGGGAAATTAATTTAGGGTCTCTGAATGAGAAAGTGTTTGTCAATCAAGTGTTTTCTTTTCCCTTAGCCCACACTGTCATTACTAGAGAGCCAATGAAGATAATGGGAGAGAGAGATGGGAGCCCTGGATGTGTAAACTCTTGATGAACACACAGTGATATATCAGACAAAAGTTAGCAGCCAGAGAAAATGAAATTCCTTTCAAGCCTCAGATCCCCAAGTTTGCATAGTAACTACAATAAAATTTTTTTTTTAAAATTAGGATTAAAAGGTATTCATCCCCCACAAGTAACTCCTTAAACACAGGGCCGCCAACAGAAATTGTTGGGCCCAGGAGAAATATAAGAAACAGGGTGTCCCTCCCTCGGTAAACTGAGGGGAGGAAATAGGAGGTACAGAATGGGCATGGGGGTGGTATGGGCATGATGGGGAGATAGGTGGGAGGAAAAGGAGGTATGAGCGCACGGGGAGGTGGGTGGGGGTAAAATGAGGTATAAGGTATGAGCATGAGGGGAGGCAGGTGGGGTTAAATGTAGGTATGGGCACAGGGGAAGGATATGGGGTATTAGGAGGTAATGGGCATGGGGGGTGTAAGGAGGTAATGGGTCGGGGGGCTGGGTAATTAGCCTGGGGGGACATGAAGATAATGGCATGGGGAAGGGCAGTGGGGGGTATAGGGAAGTAATTGACCTGGGGGGATATAGGAAAGTAATGGATCTGTGGGGGTGGGGGTGGGAGGGGAGTATGAAGGGGAGAAATGGGCTTGGGTGGGGTATGAAGTGTAGTAATGGGTCTGGGGGGATATAGGGAAGTAATGGACCTGGGGGGTATAAGGGGAGTAATGGGCCTGGGTGGGGATATAGGGAAGTAATAGGCCATGGGGGGGGGGATAAAGGTAGGTAATGGGCCTGGGGGGGGGGAGGAGTTGAAGGAAAATAATGGGGTGGGGGAACAGGGAGCATAGAACAATGAGGCGCTGCACAAGCTTACCTGCGGCCCATGGATGGGTGATGAGTGGCAGGGCCCTACATGTTCATGGTGTTGGCGGAAGCCAGCAAAGGGGAGGGCCCAACAGACCCGCTGATGGGCCCGCCGGATGCACACAAAAAGTGTGTCATAAATCTCTGCTCTTAAATAATCTGCATCAAATGTGAGAAACTAAATAAACAAGCTTCATACACTCGCATCTGGAGCAAATTGACGTACATCAAAATGTTGCTGCATTGCTTTGGATCAAAATGTTCCTCTTGGTACATATACCCTTTTATGTGCAAGGCATAGCAGTTTATTAGATCTTTGCCGGTACTGTAAGTCTTATAAACAGCATTATGCTGACTGAACATGGAGCAAGTCAGTACTTTTTCTGTAATTTAAAAGAGCCTTTGAGTAATAAAACATTGCAAGATGTGTCATGCGACTCATTACTAAAAATGACATTTATATATTTTTTAGGGAAATACAACTTGTGGTTGAATGAGTCACTGTTCAAACATTACTTTGCTACTGTATGCAGAGATGTATCTGGGTCCTATAAGATGTACAGTATTTCTCTTTTGAAAACAATAGAGGATGTTGTAAAACATACAGTATGCTTGCTGATTATGATAAAAGTACATTTTATGTGAAATTACCACCTAGCTCAAATGTCACAGACAACTGTTTGCAGTGCAGCTTAGAGTAAATGTTTATTATTAGATCACTGTATAAATAGGCTAATATTAACAAGATTTTTTTGCAACAAATTAAAATCCTATATTTTTAGTTGATGTTGAATCAATACATGAGATCACAAAGTTAGGTACAGATAGGGAAACATGACAAGACAACATATTACTGTGGAGCTACAGTATGTGGGGCTAACAAACCAGATAAAAAGGGACGTGATAAGAAAGATCAAGACATCGGAAGACTCTAATGCTTTGTATTTTGCGTGAAAGGGAAAGGGTCAGTATGTTGAATGCAGCAAATGAGGACAATGTTAAAGAATATAAAAACAATAAGACTAAAAAAGAGAGACCGCTTTTGGATCTTTGATTATAATTGGTGGAGAAGTAATATGGTTTATATGCAATAGAGAAATTAGAGAGAAAAAGGAGGAAAGGAGTAATTTATAATGTCAGCAATGTTGCTCACCTTTATAAGGAATGCCTTATTTACTAATATAATAATATGCCACTATAACGACCATACTTTTTCTTATTGCTATTGCCTTAGCGTCACGTGTTTCAGGATAACACTGCTATTTATGAATCCCTTTGTATCCCGCTACACATAGGCAATCCATGGCTCGCTTGGCAATCCATGGCTTGCTTGTGAGTAAGGGTTACAAAGGGGTTAATATACTCTATACCTAATGCTAGAAAACCTAATATCAACTATTCTAGATATTTACTTTTTCCTAAGTCATACCTAACATCAGAGTTAAGCATGACTTTAATAATGTACCGTTATTTACCAGCTTTAACATAAACAGAGCTTAATGATTGATATGCTTATGATTATGTCTCATTTGCATATAATTTGTACTAACAGATGTTATACATAATGCTATGCTTTTACGGGAGCAAAATTTTGTTCAAGTTGCATTATTTTCAAGGCCTTTATAACCACGGTGTATTCATATCTGATTTCCATTATACTGAGTTACATATATATATATATATGTAGCCCATGTCCCCCCCACCCCCCGGACACAGATTGTCCCTCTAGGGTGTAGTGAGGGCTGGCTAGGTGTATCTGGGTGGTGCGTACCTGCAAGTAACAGGAGGGCTTGAGTCTACCACGTTGGTATTGGGGACAACAGGACCAGGCTTCTGGGGTATTTGCCTTCATCTTCTTTAGCAACGGTGCAGCGCCTCCATCTCCATAAGTCCCAGGGATGTGGGATAGGACCATTACAGGTCCCAGGGCGAATGATCCAGCTCTCACACACACACAGTCTTTATGTAAAATAGCAGCAGCTCTTTATTGTCCTTACAGCTTAGCAGTGGCAGCACACAACAGCAGCAGTACACAGCAGTTCATATGCACAATGCACTCCACAGGTGTACAGGCTTGTTCCTCTCCTTTCCTCCAGGAATGTACCCCTGCAGGATGGCCTGGTTGGGGCTGCAATACCCCTGCCTCCACCCAAGGTAGGCCCTATGGATGAGGCCAGATCTCTCCCCCCTCACACCCTCAGCAGGGTGAGGGGCATTGGTCCACACAATATAGTGCTATCTGCTCTACTCAGTCTGGCTGAGGGTCTCCTCCTGTCTCCTGGATCATACTCCTAGGGTAGAACTCCTCACCACACTCCTCCTCTCACAGGACATAACAGCCGTCCTCCTTTCTCTCTCAGCTCCCAGGACAGACAGACTGTCACTCACAGGAACAACCTACTAAATAGAGTACAGCCCTGCCCCTTATGATGCCAGCAGGACCTCCCCTCTGTCTCAGGCCTGCCACAGAGTCAGGAGCCTACCTCTATCACTCAGGTCAGGGCTTGAAGGGGGAAAACCCATGATTACTACTGGCGCCTGCCCTTAACATGACTTACTCCAGTAGGAGAAAGATATGTAGTCCACTATTTCTTACAGGGGCTACATATATATATATATAATTATATATATATATATATATATATATATATATATATATATATATATATATATGCAAATATAGCTGTATATTTATGTATATATAAAGCAAAAAATAGTAGCGCCAAAAACAGTACTGTGATATGTAATTAGATAAGTGAACTATAGTTCTATCAATATAAATGGAATGTGTATATAATACTAAAAGTGCATAAAGTGATATAATACAAAATTTAACTACATATAATTGAAAAATACTACCTAATAAGCTATACTAAAACACAACCAAATTGATATGCAAAAAAGTGCAAAAAGTGCTGAAGAAAACGAAAGAAAAATATAAAAGTCCAACCAGTCCTTCAATAGTTAGTCCATAATGGTAGGTTTTGGATGTAGATAAAGGGGTCTTCGGCTGCTCTCACACGGGGTTAACCACCTCCACGAATATCTAAAAACAGAAAAAGAGAGAGAGCGCACGCCCCATAGCATAACACTGTATGTTTATTGTAAAAAAGGGAAGGAGGGTGGGGGGTGGGGGGGATTGGAAACGCACTCACAGGATTAAAAATGAATAAAAGGCAGTTTGTGAATTCATATCACCACCATCCGGTTCTGTATATAGGAAAACGTCTCTGTGGACTCCTCCAGGACTGCCGAACGTGATCACCATGAACCAGGTACCAGGGGCTCCGTTTGCCGTCTGTATGCTGTTCAGAAATCAGCTCTCCACTTGCAATGGCCGCTTGTAGTGTTCCCACGCTAGGTTTGGCCTCGTGCGCAGCGTCGTCGTGACGTAATTGCGCTGTCAGTTTCCCTGACGCGTTTCGTCACCAACGGGCGACTTTCTCAAAGAATAAACAAAAATTGTGAGGCGCTACTTGTGAAGGTGAAAATATATATATGAATCTCAGATATTGTGATAATTTACTAGAGTGCTCAAATATTAAGAAAAATGGCAAACTTTGCTGCTCAACCCTCTTAGGAGAAGATCCAGTTTTCTCCTATTTAGAATGGTGTGGAGAAACTTGTGGGGAGCGCAGGTATCACCATAAACATGTAAGGGAAAGAGTATCAAAATAGTGCAATATGTCTAAATGAATACAGCAATCTGAGCAGGAATCATGAATGGGAACTCACATTATCCCAGTGGTATTACAGCCTGTATTTGGCAATAGATGTGGTGGGTAGATTCAGCAATGTGCAGGGGGGTCTTGCTTGTACACACTCCCAGATGATAGCAGGACGAACCCTCAATGGAAATGGAAATAAAGACAATTATAGTGCAACACTGTATGTTCACTATGGATATATTGAAAAGGCAATAAGTATTGCACTTACATGATCAACATGTGCTTAGACACATAACAATTGATGCACAGTTTTTGGTAAGCTTCCTGTTCCGGTTGAACTAATGTTGAATCTTCAATGGCTCAATATATAAAATTATGATATTTGAATCAATATATTATATCATACACATATGTAATTGATAATTAACTCAGGATTTAGGGTTTATCCTGTTTCATTTGCAATTGATATTTGTCATTATATGCCTATTTTCATTTTTTAATTTCATTTTATATATTCTGTAATACAATGTATAATAGAACAATTGATAATTAATAGGAGTGTAAATATTCCTTATATATTTTACTCTTTATGCTAGCCCTCCAATCAGGAAATCAAATAGAAATCAATTTATAAGGTGTACATTGTAATCCAATGAATTTTTGATATTAATGTATTGTAGGTATAAATGTGTTAAATGTATTTAAATTTTATTTTATTCTGAGCCTTAAGCATGTTCTTCAAATTACAAGAATCGTGTCTGAGAGATCCGTCATGCATTTTATGTACATTCCCCCTTCGTATTAGTCCTCATTCTGCCTTTATATAGCTAGTCGTGTATATATTTGGTGCCTTAATTAATACCAGCTTATCAGCAGGAGATAGGTTAAACAATTACCCTGTTACGGGTTGCCTAGCAATGGACTGGCTATAAAAGGGCAGGACTTTATTCCATACATCATCAGCCCTTTGAGAAAGTCGCCCGTTGGTGACGAAACTCGTCAGGGAAACTGACAGCGCAATTACGTCACGACGACGCTGCGCACGCGCACGAGGCCAAACCTAGCGTGGGAACACTACAAGCGGCCATTGCAAGTGGAGAGCTGATTTCCGGACAGCATACAGACGGCAAACGGAGCCCCTGATACCCGGTTCACGGTGATCTCGTTCGGCAGTCCTGGAGGAGTCCACAGAGACGTTTTCCTTTATACAGACCCGGATGGTGGTGATATGAATTCACAAACTGCCTTTTATTCATTTTAATCCTGTGAGTGCGTTTCCAATCCCCCTACCCCCCACCCTCCTTCCCTTTTTTACAATAAACATACAGTGTTATGCTATGGGGCGTGCGCTCTCTCTCTTTTTCTGTTTTTATATATATATATATATATATATATATATATATATATATATATATATATGAAAGAAAAAAGAAAAGAAAACAGGCGCACACCTAGTGCATTAAAGTTTAACAATAATTTTATGGAACAATTAAAACCAGACAAATTCCCCTGAAGAAGTCATCATCGATGACGAAACGCGTAGGGCGTGGCTAGAGCAGAGCAGGCATTTGTCCCACTGAAAGCAGACTGAAAGGAACGCAGTGTGTGGGAGGCTCGGCAAAGCAGATCAGTGAATCTTCGTTTGGCTCCATTGGTGGTGCAGCAGCTAAAGGCAGTCAGGAGAGGCCTCGGTTTCCTGGAGGGACTTCCGTTTTGTGCGGGACACCAGACCGGGTGAGCGTCACTTCCGGTGAAGGAGACCGCGCACGAGAGGACACCATTACAGACTCAAACGATAACACTGGCTTATGAGGGCCAATCTCATAACTGCTTTCAAATAACGCTATACTTGTGAGTGGGCATTTGTCTGGTTTTAATTGTTCCATAAAATTATTGTTAAACTTTAATGCACTAGGTGTGCGCCTGTTTTCTTTTCTTTTTTCTTTCATAGGTATTCCTAGGGAGTTGTGATCCCTTACAAACGGGCTGCCTATACCTGGATGCATTCATTTGGAACAGGACTCTGTGACTTTTAAGGTTTCAATAGTTTTTGGGAAAACATCTTATTTTTAAAATATTTTTTTCTTTCATTTTTTATATTTTTCACTTTATATAATATATTTTTACATTTTAAACTAGTTTTAATAAAATTATTTTTTTGTATAATAACATACATTTCCTTTTTTTTTTCCCATTAAATTATAATTTTTATCTTGATATGTATACCTTGTATTAAAGCTATTACACATTTTATCTTAAAAACACATAGGGTTTTTAATTATATTTTAGTCCGCTTTAGCCACCCCAAAGGTTGTACAAACGCAGTTGGCTAATGACTCACATTTAGGCAGTTTATTGCAATAGGCGCTCCTTTAACATTTTCTGTTTTGTTTTGTCATTTTATATATATATATATATATATATATATATATATATATATATATATATATATATATATATATATATATATATAAATATATATTCTCTCTGAAGAGCAATAATTTAGTGAGAGGAGACAATACAAGAGACTTCAAGTTCTATGTTAATTGGCTCTTGACTTAAGGAGACAAATGATGGGATTTATATTCATATGACCTTTATTGATCTCCCTAGCAATGAGGCAAAACAAATATAGAATATTCATTTTATCCCTATATCTGTATATGTCATTATCAGTTAAATATTGCAATGGTTTAAATACTTTACATGTGTACTCATATTTGGTAGGAGATGAGGTTACTAATACAGTTTAGGAAAGAATATTTACTGCTCTGAACTAATCAGGAGCAGACGAAGGGAAACAATTCATGCAGTGGTTTTTCCACTGTCTAACTATCAACATCTGATAGTCTATAATTTGCAACAGCAAGATGTGCCAAAAACACGCTCATAAATGCTTTCCAGAATAACACATTTTTGCTCTTCAACAGGAAATTTTATTTGTCAAATTATTGAAATAACCTCAAAGTGCATGGAAAATACTGCTGCATATCCTCAGCTCATCCCTCCATGGCAATCTACAAGAGTGGGATGCAGCAGCCCAAGTCTGGACAGGCAAAATATGCTCGTACTGTACATGTTACTGAAGGCTTCCTTTTGTCATCTCTATCAATCTAGAGGGTTTGTGAAAGCAGAAGTGACGTGTTTTACAATATGATAGTAACATGATGACTTTACCAGCACAGCACATTCTTGGCAAGGTGGCCCACAGTGGGGGAGGATGAGCCAAAGTATCAGAAATCTCCTAAATCATTCATCTTAACAGTTTCCACAACCATGGCAGTAATCTGTTTGTTTTGCAGAGATATTTGATACCTCTAGTAAAGTTGCCAGCTTCAGCTTAATTTCCAAAGTATTTTATTATTCTCTCTCATCTCTTTAGTTACATTTAGACAAAAGAATATAAAGATGAATGTGACTCGAAGCTTACTGGGTAACAGTAGAAAAAAATCCTTTTCTTTTTTTTTTAACTTACTGTATTATTACTATAAAGTTCTGGCTTTACTTTTTTATTATTTTAAAAAAAAAAGCTATATCCCATGGGGTGAGATACCTGTGAACTGTGAAAACCTGAGAAATATGCTAATTTAGAAAAAAAAATATATATTTTTATATACTGCTGCTATATACTGCTGCGGCACATCTGAGTCTAACATTTGCCCGTAATTGACCGGGGTTTTTTTCGGCTGGAGCCCGGCTGGCGCCAAACTTGGCCACGCGCCAGCCGCAATTTCCCCTCCCCGCGTGCAAAATTAGAATGCTGTTCCCCTCCCCTTCCGACCCCCTGGCTGCTCCCCCTGGCTGCTCCTCTGCTTCGCGCAGCTTTGTGCAGCTCCCCCCTTACCCCTGCTTCCTCTGCAGCCTTCGGGGATGCCGGGGAACCCTGGCACGTGTGACCGGTGCCACAGTGACGCGCGGCACGCGCCAGGGAAAAACCACAACAAGCCGCCGTCTGCCCGCACATTTCCCCCACATCGCGGTGGCGGCCGCTGTAGACTCAGCTCGGCCGCCACTGTATATATAACATACTTAAATTTGCATATTATGCAGGTATTTCCTGAAATAAAATGATGGCAACCCTAATGAGCTCGATTATTGCATGTTAGTTTTTGCACCTTAGTGAATAATGTGTTTACTCAGGGAAAATAATGGTCAGTCCTGTCACTTTACTTGCCCTGATTTCACAGAGTTTAGTGAATCTAGCCCAGGGTCCTTTAAATTATTACAACATCATTTGACAGGAATTTTGTATGATCAATGTTTTCCAGCATTATTCTTTAAGATACACTCTCTAATTTCTGCTACAGCTAACAAAATCATCTATGTCTTCTTCCTCTTTTTAGGCTTGTAGCTCCCATCTACATAATATTGATAGAATGTGCAATAAGATAACCTTCCTTATCTCAGAATCAACCAAAATTTCATTTCGTTGGAATATTCCATCTCAATAACTACAACCTTCTTACTGGACTCTCTCCAGACTCTCCAGTCCTTACTAAACTGCTAGACTAATGACCTGTTCTGCCCCAGCGCCCTCCATCCCTTCCTTTAAATAAAATAAACACACAGTGCTTCTTTGGGGAAACAAGGTCACAGCTTTATTAAATTATACATCAACAGCCAGATGAGTTTGCCAGGCTGCCCGTCAGTGATCTTGCGCCTATGACATTGCTGCAGCTCATGATTCCTGCTGCTGCAGGAACTCCGGACCAGCAGATATAATATTGATAATTTATTTATTTATAAAATGTTAATATGTTTAAGTATAAAAAGTAATACTGTACATTGAGAGTTACCGCTTGTTTTCAAGTATGTCCTGGGCATAGAGTTAAGATAACAAATAATACATGGTTACAAATACAGTTACATAAGTGAACAGGGTATACATTATATACAAGACATTGCATGCATAGTTAGAGATAATATATATTATAGGTGTATGTAACAGTTACCGACTAGATTAAAATGTGGGGCAGCTATAGTTTTGAAAGAACTTAGACTGGTGGTGGCTGTGAGAGTCTCCAGTTTTGGGGTGCACGGTAAGAGAAGGAGGAGTGGCCGGATACTTTGCTGAACCTTGGGACCATGAACAGTCTTTTGGAGTCAGATCTCAGATGATAAGTGCTGCGTGTGGTAGGGGTGAGGAGCTTGTTCAGATAGATGTGTAGCTTGCCCAGAAAGTATTTGAATGCAAGACACGAAACATGAACTTTGCGCCTAGACTCAAGTGATGACCAATCTAGTACTTTGAGCATTGCGCAGTGATGTGTGTTGTATTTGTATTGGAGACTAAAACAGCATATTGAATTGTAGAGGGTGTCAAGTTTGCTAAGTTGAGTTTGGGGTGCCAAGCCGTATAAGATGTCCCCGTAGTCGATTATTGGCATTAGCATCTGCTGTGCGATATGCTTTCTGACCAGCAGACTTAGGGAGTATTTGTTCCTGTAAAGTACACCTACTG
Organism: Ascaphus truei; assembly: GCF_040206685.1. Taxonomy (NCBI): domain Eukaryota; kingdom Metazoa; phylum Chordata; class Amphibia; order Anura; family Ascaphidae; genus Ascaphus; species Ascaphus truei. Next base: position 307,359,039 of record NC_134486.1, on the reverse strand, counting down.
TAGTTTGGCATAGACTTTGGATGTTAGGGTATCAATGTGCATCCCGAATGGGAGTCAAAACATATGCCCAAGTATTTAAAACAAGTAACAGGAGTTAGGGTGGTGTTAGCGTTTGTTCTAATCTGGAGCTCAGTCATTGGAAGCTTTAAAAATTTAGCCTTGGTCTCAAATACCATTGTTACAGTCTTGTCAGTGTTTTAAAACAGTTTGTTTTGGGAAATCCAAATTTCAAGTCTCAAAAGTCAGATTGAAATATGTGTTCAAGTCCGGAGAGGCTAGGGCTGTGTGCATGTGCTTGCACGCTGCAAGAAGATCATTGATGAACACTGCGAAAAGAAGGGGCCCCAGAACAGAGCCTCGCGGGACACCACAGGTGATATCCAAGGGGTTGGAGTTAGAGCCTGAGATGGATACATGTTGGGATCTACCTGATAGGTAGGACTGAAACCAGTTTAAAGCATGCTTCCCTGCACCAGAACACTGGAGTTTGTTACGCAAGATAACATGATCAACAGTATCAAAAGCCTTTGCAAAATCTGGGAATATTGCACCAGTGAGTTGTCCCCATTCCATTACACACTGGATTTCATTGCAAACTTTTAACAGGGTAGTTACCATGGAATGTTTGGGCGAAAGCCAGATTGGAATTGGCTAGGGAAATTTGTCTTGGTATAGTAGTCGCTTAATTGGGAGTGAACACATTTTTCCATGACTTTGGATAGTATTGGGAGAAGAGAGATTGGCTTGTAGTTTGAGACAGTGTTTTTGTTCCCACTTTTGAAGATTGGGACAACTCTAGCAGTTTTCCAGGTCTTAGGGATATGGCCTGCAGACAGAATAGAGTTGTCTATGGAAGCAATTGGTTTGGCGTTGGTTGTGGCACCAAGTTTTAGGAACTTAGATTGCAGTAAGTCAGGTCCACATTGGCTGCTTAGTTTTAATTTGAGGAGCGCTTGTGTAATCTCCTCTTCGGATACTGGGACAAATTGAAAATTGCGACCAGTGTTGGGAGAGCGTGGGGCTATAGGTTACTCACAGTATGATGGGGAACTCACCAACTAATTGAGCACCAGGCTGGCAAGTTAACTCTGCCAAGATGTGACACATTACACAGATTTCAACAAAATTACATGGATTTTTTTTCTACTTAAATCTCTCTCTCTCTCTCTCTCTCTCTCTATTTAAAAAAAATTGTTGCAGTTTTCAGTAGGTGATGCACCAGGTTACAGGTAAGTTTAGCTGTCATGGTCCAAAGCTTGTTTTTAGAACTGTAACAGGTGGATATTGTTTTTTCCCATTGTGAGGGTTTTAAATGCTGTATAACATGACATCATTAAAGCGATAAAGCATGAAAATAATAAAAAACATGGTTTAAATGTAATTAATGTGATAGAAAATAAAAAGAACAGTTAAGTAAATTAATTATGAAAGTAAAAAAAAATGAAACTAAGTTGGAGCCGATGCAGCGCCCATGGGAGCACACTCCCAGGGGGCGCACGATCTCCTATCAGTTCTGAAAAAGTTTACAAACCCTTGGACTAAACCCTATGTGTTTAGTTAGGGAGGTGCCAATGAATATGTGTAAAAAAATGGAATTCTCATGAGACCGTAGGGATCTGCACCAACTTGGAAGTAAAGGAGACCCACACAGGTGTGTTTCCTGTACCTTCATTGATAAGTTGATTGTGCAATAAACATAATTTTACTACATCTGGAGTTGCCCTATCTATTTTTGATCCACTGATGCAGAAGCTGTACTCCTTTCCTTCTACATATCCTGAAATAAATATAGGACTCTTTGGAGACATTAAGGGGCATATGCAGAAAGCTCCAATAAGTCACTTAACGCCACCTTTTTGCCAAAAAAGCCTACTGCTATTCAGTAAGCTCCGATAAGTCGCGATAAGAGAAAAAAAAGCCAAACATGTGACGATAAGCCATTTATCACCACTTATCGCCAGCTTTTCAAACTCGTGGTATTCTAGTAGCCCCGATTAGCTTATCGAGGCTAATCGCAGCTCTAGAATAGAGTTTTCTTCTCAAAATCGTCCCGCCAGGAAAAGTTGATAAGAAGGTGGTAAGAAGGTGGTAAGAGCCGCCAATAAGGCGGTGAGACTGGACGTAAATTTTTTTTTAATTTTTCCTGCATTGGATTGATGCCGGGAGCCTCCGAAGCTGATATCCATTAATATCATCACCGGAGGCCCCGGGTATCAATCCCATGCAATATAAGGGCATTTACAGTCAACTTCATTACCTTAGCTGCTCACCACTAAGGCAATGAAGGGGTTAATGGACAACAGCAGCTTTATTGGGGGCAGAGGGGGTGGGTGAAGGGGGTTCTTAGCCCTTCACTCACCCCCTCTGTCCCCAATAAACATTATAATATGTTATAATCACCAATACACAACCCACCCCATGTGTCCTCACATAAAACCATCATTTATTTATTTTTACACAGGATTCATACCAGAGACCTGTGAGGGTCCCCAGATGGTCCTCGCTGGTGTCTTTGGGCCTCCAGGTGGTCCCCATGGGTGTCTCGGTTGGTAACCGCGGGTGTCCGTGGGCCTCCAGGTGGTCCCTGAGGGTGTCCGGGGGCCCTTTGGTGGTTCCCACAGGTGTCTTAGGGCCCTCAGAGTGTTTCCACGGGTGTCTGGGGGCCCTCGGGTGGTCCAAGTTGGTGTCTGCGGGTCCTCGGGTGGTCCACATGAGTTTCCGGTGGTCCTCGGGTTGTCCCCATTTGCCTGCTGTATGAATCCTATTAAAAAAATAAATAAATGTGGCATACATTCAATAAATACAGATCCATTCCCCCACACCATACACATACAGTACAGTAATTGGCAAAATAACTATTTTCCAGATATGGATAATAGCTCACCTGTCCATTATTAAATAAAATATTAGCCAGTCAGCATAAATAAAGTAACTAAAAACCATTCTACTTACCCCTGCCATCATGAAGGGCATCCTCGTCAGCATACTGCAGGGCCATGTCCTCCGTTGTAAGAAAGAATACATGAAATAAAACAATCTAATTGCCCCTAATCCCTTAATCACCGTAGAGGTTAATAACCACTATAGTAATTAAGGGGTTAACCCCCATCCTCTGCTAGCCACACAGGAGGCCTAACTACCCTCCCAGGATCCACTATACCCACCTGTCATGGGAGAGGGGTTTGGCCCGGTTTTAAAGGGGTTACACCCCATTTGGCCACCCCCTGCTCCAGGTTCCCGCCTTTTCAAAACAAAACACAAAATAGCGCACAACACTCATGGTGAAGTAAGAATGAACAATTTATATTAAAAAGTAATTCAAGGTTCTGCATACATCAGATAAAGGTAAAACAGGCATGTAACTGTAACTATGACAGTTGTTACCACTCAGGTATCAGAACAAAGGAGAAGGCTGCAGCGGATCACCCAATGTCAGGAATATGCAGTCATATTAGGCTGTGCTAATTCCAGCTAGTTTCGTAGCAACTATAAAGGCCACTTCATCAGGGGCTGAAGTGACCTTTATAGTTGCTACGAAACTAGTTGGAATAATACTTTTATTGATCTACTAGAACCCATAGTATTCTATTACTTTGCTGGTTGAGCTGACCCTGATCGGTGAGACTGTCCCTCTACCAGCTACTCCTAAACGGAGCTTGGGACTTATCTACCTGGATTACGTGGAAGCCTAAAGGGAACACTCCGCTTCTAAAAAGCCCAGCAGATGAAAGCACAGCCTGATATGACTGCAGATTCCTGACATTGGGTGATCCGCTGCAGCCTTATCCTGTGTTCTGATACCTGAGTGGCAACAACTGTCATAGTTACAGTTACATGCTTGTTTTACCTTTATCTGATGTACGCAGAACCTTGAATTACTTTTTAATATAAATTGTTCATTCTTACTTCACCATTAGCATTGTGCACTGTTTTGTGTTTTGTTTTGTTTAGATTCAGGGTCTTGGACCACCCTATCACAGCAGCAGATGCTCCTTATTGGTAACCTAGTTACTTATACTCACTTGGGTATTTAGTAGTTAATGCACTTTATTTCAATTCACTCTGTTTATTCATTATAGTTGCGCACTTGTACTGTGTTTTTTTTTTTGTCCCGCCTTTTCAGGCTCCATTTTGCAGCCTTCCATAGGTCGCCATTGCAGCTCCATGCATTCCAATGGCAGATCTGGTGGTTTTGGGCCTGTTTCCAGTGAAGACCAGCAGGTGGCGTCCGAGAGGAGGAGCGGCGGTTTCCCATTGTAAGTCAATGGGGCCATTGACTTCAATGGGGATTCCTCGACGCCGACCTCCAGGAACAGGTTGGCAGCCATCCAAACCGCAGACCGCAAGAGCGGATACAATGTCTTTGAAAAGAGCTTTATCACTGAGTTCAAGTTCAACCACAATTGGCGTGGGAACCTTAGGTTCTAGGGCACCTAGAGAGATTGTGTGCAGGTAGTTGTTCTCCAATGGCCTACACTCAATAATAAGGTATAGACTGGAAACTCTAATTTATCATATCTAAGTCGTGTTCAATTCAACCCAGAGATATTTATGGTGTGTATTACTATAGCCTCTCACAAGTTCCTGTGACAGGCATATAGTAAAACTGGTGGCAGCGGCAGGATTGAATTGAACCTGTATTACAGTGTACTGCTAGACTCTGTAACAGTTGGAACTCGGGTGATTTGCGAGTTCCGAAGGCTAAAGATATTTGACACACAGTGTACAATATATAACGCAAGATATGGCACCACCTCACTGTTCCCCTACTTGTGGGAAGCATTGCCTCCAGAACCAAAGTGCCGGCCATCCGTGTGACTGGAGCCGGGAACCGAGACCGGAGGAATGCATCAAGTCGGAGCGGGAACCTGTAGCCGGTAAAGCTGAGAGAGAGGTGGCGATTGGTGAGCACGAAACCCGGCAGGCTGAGCAAATATCCACAGCTGCAGCCGCTGTAACCACCAAACAGCCCGGAGAGCAGGGAATGGACCCAGCTCCGGGACGGCAGAGACTTGTGGAGGGAGCGGGTGATCGCGGAGACCATGGGAGTCTTGCAGCAGAAGAGGTATCGGCCGTTGCGGCGGCCAGTCCATTTTCCCTGGAAGAGCTATCACTGATTTCTGCTTGGGATCGGATGTGGTCCCCGGCGGAGCGGAACGAGCTCCAGAAGCTGGCGATGTCCCAACCCGCTTACCCCCTCCCTGAGCCTCGCGCTCAAGCAACTCTGCTCTGGACTCAGCAGCCTCTTGCGGGGGGTAGTCCACCGGCGGCGGAGAAGCTCCAGAATCTGCAGAAGCTCCAGAATCGAGCAACTTCGCCTTGGACTCAGCAGCTTCTTGCGGGGGGTAGTCAACCGGCGGCAGAGGAGCTCCGGCAGAAGTGGCGGTGTTACCACTGCAACAAAGTGGGCCACATCAAAGCCCAATGCCCGGACCGTGCGCGGTCGGGCGAAGAAGCCCCTCAGGGCCAGCGCTCATGAGCTGCGGAAAAGATGACCCATTTAGTGGCATCCTCTGATGGCTCCAGCCCAGCCAGGGCGACAACCCTTCGCGGGACGTCCCCTGGTGAACCTGGCTGGGCTGCATCGGCAACAGCGGCGGAGAGCGGCGGCCATCCATCTGATCCTGGCGGAGAACAGCAGAGCGGCGGCCGGAGCACATCTTTTCCGGTCATCAGCAGCAGAGCTCGGCAAGCGGTCGGCTTGGTACAGCAAGATGCTGTGATACCCCAGGCCCGACCTGATATGGTCCGGCTAGTGGAAGTGCTCCCAGGACGCGGGATGCAGGCGGCGGCGGATGAGAAGCCGCAATTCCGGCATAATGCCGGAGTCAATTTTATTTGGGGGGAGGGTTGGGGTGTGCAGGAGGTGGGTGTTTTTCTCAAACATCCAGGGGGAGCATATGGGGAAAGAAATAAAAATTTAAGTGCAGACGTTTCTATAAAGTAGAATGATATAGTCTTGGCTCGTATAAATGTATTACTCACAAGATGTATGAGTTAATCAGGCAATTGGCAAATTGGGTTGCCACCCATCTGTATCTGGACCCCCCTTGTTTGAGATACCGTCAGCAGGATGATGTATATATAATAGAGAGAGAACTACATAGTGCGATCAAAAAGGTACAACTTTATAATTTAAAAAACGGGTCAATAAAATGCGCACTTACAATGTGCCAGTAAAAATCATGCATGTATCTCACAAATGGAGAAAATGACGCCGTGAGGGAGGCTCTGAATCGGCACACAGATCCGTGAGAGAAAGCCAGCCAAGCACACGAGGGAGGCGGTGAGCAGTTCGGGGAGCTTCCATTTTCTCCATTTGTGAGATACATGCATGATTTTTACTGGCACATTGTAAGTGCGCATTTTATTGACCCGTTTTTTAAATTATAAAGTTGTACCTTTTTGATCGCACTATGTAGTTCTCTCTCTATTATATATACATCATCCTGCTGACGGTATCTCAAACAAGGGGGGTCCAGATACAGATGGGTGGCAACCCAATTTGCCAATTGCCTGATTAACTCATACATCTTGTGAGTAATACATTTATACGAGCCAAGACTATATCATTCTACTTTATAGAAACGTCTGCACTTAAATTTTTATTTCTTTCCCCATATGCTCCCCCTGGATGTTTGAGAAAAATACTTGAATCCTTGGAACCCGTGAAACAGGTCCCACCAGTGAGGTTTGAGCTGGGTGGTTGGACTTTAATCATCACACTTCCCTTTATATAGATTTATTCACTATTGTTACTTTTTAATAGTTGTTTGCGCCTTATATCACTTATTCCACAATATACTGGAGGTGGGTGTTTTACATTGTTTGGAGGAGTCAACGATCTTCAGCGATGACCGGAGCCCCAAGATCTACGCCGGTGACCCTGTACCGAAGCTGGGAGCTGTTGTGGCAGTTGCCCGCTGCTCCCCGGCCAAGATGATGCCGGCGGCGGCCACTCCCGTCCCCCTGAAATCGGGACCTACGAAGGCGGCGGTCTCTGCGGAGACCAGCAAGGTAAGCCAGACCCAGTCGCAGACTGACCCTGACTTATTTTTACCTAGGACTGTACCCTGTTATTACCCTGTAGGAGTGACCGGTGGGTGGCAGGAGATAGGGGTACCAGGGGAGGGGAAGGAAGGGCAGCTTGTAGGGCAGCTAGGCTTTCCCATTACCCTGGTGGAGCATCAAGGGGACTCTCAGTTAAGAGCCCTACTGTTGCAGCCTTGCTATGGGCTGGAGGTATCAGGGGTTGTGGCACAGTTAGACCACCCCAGGGTTACCTACCAGCCAGGAGCTAAGGCGGGTGCATCCGCACCAGCAACCCTGAGCTCACCTCCGGTAATGGGGGCACAGCTTCAGGGAGAGGGGCTAGCCCCATTAGCCCCAGCTCTAGGGTAGGATTGCCTGGGAGAGGGTTGGGAGGGCCAGTGGGAACTGGGGAGGGAAGGCAGCCAGTGAGCCAGCTAGATTTCCCCATTACCCTGGCAGAGCCTCAGGGGGTCACTCGGTTTAGAGCCCCACTGTTGTCGCCTGGCTATGGGCTGGAGGTATCAGGGGCAGTGGCACAGTTAGCCCACCCCCAGATTACCTGCCAGCCAGGGGCAAAGGCAGGTGCTTCTGCACCAGTGCCCCTGGGCTCCTCTCCGGTAATGGGGAGGCAGTGTCAGGGAGATGGCCTCACTCAGGTATCCTTAGTACCCAGGTTAGGACTAGCTAGGGAGAAGCGGAGTGAGGGTAGGCTGCAGGTAGGTAGCCAGCACCAGGTCTCAGTAGGAGAAGATAGGATAGTGGTAGCCGGGGAGGTACAGCAGCAGGTATGGCAGCTAAAGTTCCCCATTACCCTGGCGGAGCCTCAGGGGGTCTCTCAGATCAGCAACCCCCTGTTGCAACCTGGCTATGGGCTGGAGGTATCATGGGCAGTGGCAGGTTTGTGCCACCCCAGGGATACCTGCCAGCCAAGAGCTAAGGCGTTGCACCTGAAGAGATGCCCCTTAGATCATCCCTGGTAAGGGGGAGACAAGGTCAGGGAGGTAGGTGCACTCATGTAGTTCCTGTGTCTGGGTTAGGATTGCCTAGGGGGGAGCGGAATGCAGGTGGGCTGCAGGGAGGTAAGCAGCAGGAGTCATCAGCAGTGGCAGAGGTGCTGAGCCTACTGGAGGCTAGGCAGGGAGACACTGTGGAGCAGGGGGAGATAGGCGGTCAGTGGGGTGTCAGGCAGCTGGTAGAAGCTAGGGATGGGCTAGGAAGGCAGGAGGTCCCTTGTTCTGACTTGCCAGGAGAGACCCCATGATGGATTCCCCAGGGTTCCCAGAGGCAGGGCTGTGGGTAGGTAGACAGCCAGGAGCAGTAGCCAGGGCTAGGGGGGTATAGCAGAGGGTTCTGTCCCCAGGGCAGCCAAGGGTAGCTACAGGGAGGAAGGACAGCACAGTGGAGGGGAGAGGAGTGATGCTGGCCCTAGCAGGTGGTAGCAGGTGCTTATTCCCTGGCCTTCAGTTTTGAGAGGGCAGGAGCAAAGCATCTGGGTATCAGGAACCCCAGTACAGGATACTGGGGGGTTTCCTTGTCCCAGGAGGCACAGGAGAGGGTAGGAGTCAGCACCCCAGGTGTTTTCTGGAATCCAGAAGTGATGCCACTCGGGTGGGGATTGCCCTAGAGCCAGGAAGGAGAGGCAAGGGAATAGCAGAGCAGCTACATGTGGGCACAGGGCCAGGGCAGGTAGGGTCCCTACAGGATAGTGACATAGCTCTTTCCCAGACTTGCTTGACAGGAAAGCGATAATCTGTGCTTGATAGCTGGTCTCTCGCTGGTACAGAGACCTACCAGTCTCTGGGCAGCATGCAGCCTGGTGTGCAGAGGTGCCCCTTCACGATGGGCTTGGTTCACCAGCCACTGGGTGGGGGGCAGAGGGTGGCAAAGGAGAATGCCCAGTAGCCACGTTGGAGCCCTGCTCAGCAGGATCTGGACTTCACAATCCAATGTGGCCAGGACAATGTACTGGACAATGCTAGAGGACAATTTTGCAGGCCAACCCCTCAGGACTTATTAAGTGCTTCAAGGATGTCAGTGGTGTCCCAGTGCCAGGGTGGGCAGCTGGGTCACAAGGCACCCATTGAGCAGGGGAGGTGTCATGGGAGAGGGGGTTTGGCCCGGTATTAAAGGGGTTACACCCCATTTGGCCACCCTCTGCTCTCACTTGGGAAGCAAGGGGTTAACTGGACTGCGGTCCAGTAATGTGTTTTTACCCTGCTTCAGAATCCAAATGTATATTCCCCTGTAAAAATATATTGTTTCTGTTCCAGTGTTTGCACCAACACATACACTAGGATTGATGCGGGAGGGAAAGGGTTAAGGTTAACTTAGTGTTTATAGCCCTTTGTTCCAGGTTCCTGCCTTTTCAGGCTCCCTTTTGCAGCCTTCCATAGGTCGCCATTGCAGCTCCATGCATTGCAATGGCAGATCTGGCAGTTTTGGGCCTGTTTCCAGTGAAGACCAGCAGGTGGCGTCTGAGAGGAGGAGCGGCCGTTTCCCATTGTAAGTCAATGGGGCCATTAACTTCAATGGGGATTCCTCGACGCCGACCTCCAGCAACAGGTTGGCAGCCATCCAAACCGCAGACCACAAGAGCGGATACAATGTCTTTGAAAAGAGCTTTATCACTGAGTTCAAGTTCAACCACAATTGGCATTGGAACCTTAGGTTCTAGGGCACCGAGAAATAAAATTATTTTTGCCCCTAGCTCCTAGGCCTCCCCACACTCGACCACCACTGGGTCCGAGAATCCAGGACCCCCGTAAAGGGTCGAGCTCAACAAGAGGGTCACGCCATTGACTCTAATGGCGGAGCAGAGGTCCCATTGAATCTAATGGCGGCGCTCGCCCATGCATTTCCTATGGCGGCGCCGGCCATTGATTCCAATGGGAGAGAGCCGCGTGGCGTGAAAACGGCTAAGTCCGAAACTGCAAAAAGTGTAAGTCCATATCTCCGGTTCTGCAAGGACCAGAGGGTTGGGAGTTGGGTCGCATGTAGTCACTGCTCCGGCATGACTGCATGGCCATTTCTGGCCCTCTCCGAACAGCCAGACAGAGTATGGGCAACTGTAAACATTGGTGATTTTCCCCATAGACATCAATGGCGGCGTTCCTCCATTGAAAGGCTATGGCGGAGAAGTCCCATAGATGTCAATGGCGGAGTTGCCCCATTGAAAGTCTATGGCGGTGGAACCCATTCACTTCAACGGCGGAGTTGCTCCATTGAAAGCCCATGGCGGCGGAGCCCGTTGATTTAAATGGGAAAATTGTGAAAGGCAGAGATTCATTTTAAAGCGGAGAATCCTGTATTAAATTAAAAAGTGTTTTAAACTGCATTTGTGTATCCCCGGTTCTGGGGGGTCGCAGAGAGCTGAAACTTGGCCACCCTGGAGAATCCCCTCTGACATGAGGGATTGCAAAGTATCAGCCCACTGAGCCCAGCAGAACGGATTATTTTAATATGTGAAGGTATTAGGTATGAATTGTATTTTGGGTCTGGTATAAAAACTCAGAGCCCATATGCTATGTTAATGATCAGGATGGCAGACAAATGGTCGATCATAAACTCCTGATCAAAGACTCCCCCACCCTGATTGTGTATGCAAGCACAACAGAAGGCAGGACATGGGTACTTGAGATTAAGTGTAGTAATTCACACCTTGGACAAAGGGTATCCTGGCCAAGATAGACTTTAAGAAGCCAGGCTTGTGGGAGGGAGGCTGAGGAATTAAGCCCCCTGATTAGAATAATATCCACCCAGTGGGCGGGTGTTAAGGTGCCCCTCAGGTGAGGTGGCAAGGAGAGATTGGGTGCAGGTAATTGTTCTCCAATTGCCTACACTCAATAAGGTATAGACTGGAAATTGCATATAAACCATTGTCCAGCCTATACTCGGTTGTTCGTGTTTTCGTGACTTCAAGTTTACCAACTATTTGATGCATGATGAATTGCTAATCCTGGTTCCTGATTACTTCATCATCCCCATTCCAACCCTAAGTAAGTGTATATTTTGCCTGTTATTTGTATATCTTGTGTTCACCTTATTTAAGGAATAAACTCTAATTTATCTAAGTCGTGTTCAATTCAACCCAGAGATATTTATGGTGTGTATTACTATAGCCTCTCACAAGTTCCCGTGACACCACCCTGTACCCATTGATTGGCATAGTGGTGCATCATACCCACATAATATGGATATTATAAGCCACTATAGCACTCAATGGTAACCCTATTCAAAAAGCAAAATTCAACAAAAATAAAACACAAGCACCTAAACGCCACAATTTTATAAATATAAACAGTAGCCAACCAATGAAATACATACAAGCAGTAATCAACTTAACAATTAATTAATTTCAACCAGTAGCCAACCAATCAATTATTAAAGCCACTATACAACACATCACTTAAAAGCAGTAGCCAACACAAGAAATCATTAATAAAAAATGCTAATCAATCGAGAAAAAAAAAACACAAGGCAGCAAAATGAAAAAAAAAAAAAATGACATCCACAGAATAAACATAAATAGAAAAAATAAGACTCAATACCAAGCAAGCATTTGCCAAAAAATGCATTGGGTAATACTGTATTGATCTGCACCCTAAAGGGGTACAGATTAATACATTATCAGTCAATGCAACAAGAGCACTCCAAAGCGCAAATCTCCCCCCCGGGCATGTAAAAAAATGAAAAATAGCAACATAGTGCAAATGTATATTAAACAATTAGACTACTATCACATTGATGAATGCCCTCTCACACGGTAGAGGTTTAAATCAGGCGTTTCCAAATTTATGATCTGGAGCAGTTATAAGGCAGGAACTCTCCAGGACCGTAAATAAAAGAAAACGCATAATATAGTGTAACACTGTTTAATTAAAACCATACATGATCGGTGAGCCCATTCAACACACATGCTCCCACAAGAACACAGGCCATTTGACCACTCTGGGTCCAGTAGATGTCTCCATCGTAACTCGCTGCATTAGCTGTAGCTGGAAAGTTTGTGTACTCCTCCGGAATGTTCAGCGGATGACTTCACAGCCAATGGAATCCTCTGTCTTTGGCTGCTCCTGTCTCACAGCAATATCGCCAGGCAGCAGGACAGTGCTCTCAAACATTAAATGGACCACCCTACGCATTTCAATCGGTACTCCGATCTTCATCAGGGGTGTAGTAATACAACTAGGTACACAGTCCTATATAAATAGTCCCTAGTATTAACGTCACAACGTGGGTTGATTGGCAGAACAGGGGAAAGGGGCGGGGAAGGGTGACGCAAAGCAATCAACAGATCATAATAGATCACAAACAGCAACAAAATAATAAAGACAGCAACAAAAATCATACAAGTCACAATTAATAAGAGGGTTTTGATGGAACATCTAATTTATGGAGAGAGCACACATAGATTAGAGCACAGTAATTGTATAATTCATAAATTATTTAAGATTCAGCAAAAGATGCTAAAAAATTGAATAATAATTCATATACTATAAAAAAAAAAACAGAACACAAAGACAAATTAAATTAATATAAAGTAAGCAGAAAATAGCACATGTCTAAATCAAAAAGGAATTTAGGTCTATATCTATATACCTTATATATCTATATACTTACCTTAGTGAGATCTAATGCATTTAAGTTGTTTATTGACACAAATAAATTCATGTGGAAATTGACTGTAAAGAGACATTTTTTCAAACATCATTTTGAACTTCCTAAGATAGACCAAGTTGTTCAATCATTCAACCAAGTAGTAAGGACCTAGAGTTTTGTCATACTAATTTCAAAAATAAATCTACATTTTACCCGGTATATGACAAAGGAAACTTTGTTGACACATTTTATAATCTGATAGTAAAGGATTTTGATACACTAGTGGAGAATTCATAGGATAAAAATAATAAAACCAAAAGCAGAAACAGATTATATGAACAAACAAGCTAAAGACAAAAATGTAGTAATAAAAGCAGCAGATAAAGGGGGCAGAACAGTTATTATGAGCAGAGATTACTATATAGAAGAATCCCTAAGAATTTTGGGCGACAGAGATACCTATTCAGTTCTTACTAATAATCCAACTAGGGTGTTCTTATCAGAGTTGGATCAATTGTTACAAAATGGTAAACATATAGGAATAATTAGTGATAATGAATTTTTGTTTCTTTACAATAAATTTCACAAGATTCCGATATTTTATTTCTTACACAAATTACACAAAGATATAAATAGACCACCCTGTCACCCAATAATCTCAGGGATTAATTCTTCTACATCCAATATATCACAATACATTGACACATTTTTGAAAGATTTTGTATGTCAGTTACTATTTTACCTAAGAGATTCCACTCAGCTTATAAATATGTTAGAAAATGTGGAATGGAAGGACAATTACACTTGGTGCATAATAGATGTGCCATCTCTGTACATAGAAATTGATCACTACCAATGCTGTAATGCTATAAAAAGGACATTAGAAAGTTCAGGCAAATTTCTGCATTAACAGGTTGATTTAATCTTGGAAAGTATAAAATACATTCTAGAGTATATTTTTTTCTCTTTTGAAGGTCAATTTAACCTACAGACTAGAGGTCCAGCCATGGACCAGGTTCGCGCCAAGCTACGCATATTTATTTATGGGTATTTGGGAAAAGGACAATATTCACCACTCAAAACCGTTTGGCGCGAAGAGATACATTGATGATTTCCTCTTTATTTGGGAGGGTACTTTAGATACATTAGGAGATTTTATTATGTATCTCAACACCAAGGAAGTAAAATGTACCCATAATTCCAGTAGTGATAGTATTGAATTTCTGGATCTAGTATTGTATGTGGAACAGAATAAAATAAAAATGAAGACATTCTTTAAGCAGGTAGACAGCAATAATTATGTTCTCAAGAACAGTTGCCATCATCCAAATAGGACATCCAATATACCTTTAAGACAATTCAGAAGAGTTCGTAAAAATTGTTCGGATCTAGAGATTTATGAGTCACAGGCATCAATACTGGAGCAAAGGTTTATTAATAGAAATGATCAATCACTGGAGGTAGCAGAAGCTAAGAAAAAAGCAAGAGAATTAGAAAGAAGTCTCATTCTACAAACAAATCACATGGTATTAGAGTCAATGGGATTGAAGACAATCCCATTGGTTGCTGTACCATGTGATAGGTTACCTTAGTTCAAAGGGATGTGACATCACTTTAAGGGATTGTCTTCAAACCCATTAGCTCTAATACCGTGTGATATGGTCATGTGGTTTGAAGGATGTGACTTACCTCCCTTGGAGATGACGTCACATCCTTAAAAAAAAAAGGATGCGGGCACATGATACGGCGTCCAGATTGGAGCTGTACCATCTGACCCAAAAATGTGATGTCATATGCCATATTTAGAGCTGCAGTTCAGTCTTTTTTTTAAATTTATTTTTTTACTTCAATAGTTTCATGTGGGCAATCTCTACTTACCTAAAGAACTGCATAGCTGCCAGTCAATTCGTTCTCCATGTATTGATCGGTGAAATTTGGTGACATCATTAGAGCTGGCATATGTTTTTCTTCTGCTTCTGTCACTCAGTGGAAGCTCATGAATATTCATGAGCACTTCTGCACTGACATGTGCTAGAGGGAGGGCAGGGCTGACAAAGGGGTGTGCCAGGGCTTGTGAAAGAACATGAAGGGGCAGTGCCTTAGCAAATGGTTGTTAAAATAGAATACAAGAAAATTGGTCTTTCAAAGTTGTTTTTTTTAAAACAGAAAATGCTAAAAGTATTTTTTCTTACTACAGAACTGATTTATTTAAAAAAACACACGACGCCTCATTTGAGCTCAAGAAGCTGACGAGTTAACATTGTGTTGTGGATCTAACATGGGGTTTTTGGATTAACAGATGAAGAAAGAAGAAGCTGATACCAGATCAAAGAAAAAAAGATTTTTGTTACCTTGTCAGGATTTTCAAGGTGGATGGCGTTGGATTGAGTTTGATGATGTTGTGGTACAAGAGGTTCAAGATTCGCCGGACCAACGCTTCTAAAGGTAAGAAAATTATTGAATGTATGTAAATGTACTTTTTTTTCAGGTTTTTGGATTGTACATTTTTTTTAAAATGATTTTCGTTGCCCATTGACTGATAATGTATTAATCTGTACCCTAGGGTGCAGATCAATACAGTATTAGCCAATGCATTTTGTGACTAATGCTTGCTGTGTATTGAGTGATATTTGTTCTATTTATGTTTATTCTGTGGATGTCTTTCTTTGTCATTTTGCTGTCTTGTGTTGTATTGTTTTTTTTCCAGTTGATTAGCGTTTTTAATTAATGATTTCTTGTGTTGGATCCTGCTTTTAAGTGATGTGTTGGAAAGTGGTTTTAATAATTAATTGATTGGCTACCGGTTGAAATGAATTAATTGTTTAGTTGGTTACTGCTTGTATTTATTTAATTGGTTGGCTACCTGTGGTTATGACCCGGTGACCCCCAGATACCTACTGGGTCCACCCAGGGACCCCTAGTGGGGCTCCCAGACACCCGCGGGGACCACCCGAGGACACACAGACACCCATGATGGCCACCTGAGGACCCTAGACTCCAAGGTGACAACACGAGGGCCCACAGACATGCACAGGGATCACCTGATGACCCCCATCACCCGTGGGGACCACCCGGGGACAACCGCTGGCCTCTGGGATCAATCATGTGTTAAAATAAATAAATGATGGTTTTATGTATGGGTACAGGGGGTGGGTTGTGTATTGATGGTTATTACATATTGTAATGTTTATTGGGGGCAGAGGGAGTGAGTGAAGGGCCAAGTACCACCTTCACTCATCCCCTATTCCCTCAATAAACCAGCTATTGTGCCTTATCACCTTCATTGCCTAAGCGGATATCCGCTATGGTAACGAAGCTGCTTTAATAGATTTTTTATTATTGGTGTATGTGAGCAGGGGATGTCCAGAGCAGAACCGCATTGATTTGAGGTCAGGGGACCCCCAGGTTCCAAGGATATAGGCCCCGTTATGGGGTGCCGGTATGTCTTATGCATTGAAATGTCCCACGTCACGTGACCGTGGGAATCCAATGCATAGGACGTACCGGCACCCCATAACAGGGCCTGTATCTCAGGAAGCAGGGGGTCACCAAACCTCAAATCAATGCGGTTCTGCTCCAGAGACCCACTGCTCACGTACACTAGTAATAAAATATAAATTAAAAAAAATTGGGGCGAGATTTGCGCAGAGACGTGGCTTTCTCTTTGCAGCAGATAGAACTCGCCAGGTGAGCCCTTTTCAGAGGGGCGATCATCTCGTCGCCGGATACTCGCTATATTTGAAAATGTTGCTATCACTGGTATTCAGGGCTTTCTGCATGCTGTGATAGCAATGCTGTCATAAATAGAAATGTAAAAACAATGGTGATTTTTTCTATCAGACTTTAACGCATAGGCCCCTAAGTTTGATTCCATTTATTCTGCTCAACCATGATATAATCAGTTTATTCCAATTATCTAGATCTTTTTTGATGTCTATCAGTAGTTTGGGGTAGTTAAGGGTTATAGTTGTCTTTACAGAAGTGATGGATAAATACACTATGTATGTGGTCGTATGAGCCAGATACAAGGAGGATATTATAATTCTCCGGATGGTACACGCATACTTCTAGAGTTTATAAATGTATTAAATAATACAATTTTCAACCTAAGACTCACTATGGAGAACAATGCCATTACCATACATTTCCTAGATTGCAAAATCATACAGTCACAACCCTACATTCGTGCACAGAGAGATTCCATAAGTAAATTCTTAGGTATCCTTCGAAATTGCTTATCAACGCAGGAATTCGAGAGACTTTGAGAGACAGGCTGTGGAAATGAAGGATAGGTTTTCTCAGTGTGTCTATAGCAAAAGAATAATCAAACACAGGCAGCTATGTTTACAACAAGATCCACTCTTTTGGAAGAAAGGCCTTTAGTTGAAAATATCCAAGAGACTATAAGATTTATTGAAATGTTTAATAGCCAATGGTCTGGAATTAACACCATACTAAAAATACACTGCTACATTTTGTAAGGGTTTCAGTCCAGGCTTTGGCTGGAACCCGCCCATACCTGGCTGCTGTGGACATTTTGATGACAGGCAGCTTGCTATATTGGCTGCACCTGTTCAAGGGCTTAAATAGTGATTTCCAGCCACGGCCTGAGCGTTGCATATGTTTCCCTGGCCACCTTGGGTTCTAGCTACTGAACCTTCCTTGTTTGTGAGCCTTCCCTGTGTTCCTGGCTACCTTGGGTTCTAGTAGCTGAACCTTCTTTGTTTGTGAGCCTTCCCTGTTCCTGAGGCTAGCCTGTTGCTGAGCCATCCCTGTGGCTTCACTGATCTGGAGATTAGCCTCTTGCTGTGGCTTGCCTCTGCATTTGGAATCCCTGTTGCTGACCCCAAACCATGACCCCGACCTCACTGCCTGCCTCCTGCCCTGACCCTTTGTCTGTTGCCTGGCCTTTGCACCACTGCCACCAACCCTGACCTCCTGCCTGCTTACTGACTATGGATACTCTAATAGGACTTGGTCCCTTTACTCTGGTCAGTTAATATGCTTCTGTTCCTAAGCCCTGCGGGTCCGCTTCCTGACCTCAGATGAGTATCGTCACACATTTTACTTGAAGAACCAGATATGAGATAAGTTTGTAGTCGTGGACCCAAACTTTTGAGTAGGAGGGTGAAAAATCTCGAAGACTACCTTGCATGGAGTCATTTTGACCCCCCTATAAGGGAAGCATGGCTTATTAAACATAAGACGAATGGATCATTTAGATGCTCACACTGCAAAGCATGTAAGTTCATGCTGCCAAGCAAAACCTTAGAGAATGGAGACAACTTGATCCTTCCTGACTAACCAGTTTATTAACTGCAAAATTATGGACATAGTGTACTTGGCAACATGTACACGTGGCAAGATGTATGTGGGGAAGACCTGCCGTCAGTTCAGGTGACAGTTGCTTGAACATACAGTATAGGCACCATATGTAACAAAGTGGGCACACCACTGGCTCAGCATGTCATAAACACACATCAAGGTGATGCCAATGTCCTCAAATTTAACAGGATTGAACATTCCCCCACACCTCATGAGAAGAGGCAATTGGGATAGGGAACGCAATAAGAAGGAGGCAAAATGGATACATGCTTTAAAAACCTTGAGCCCCCTTGGTTTAAATTCAGCTTTTGTCTTTGCTCCATTCATTAGTAAATTATAATTATGGTTCTCTCCATGTTCTTTTGGTAGAAATTATGAATAATAAATAGTAAGCAAACCAATTCAGACATTATTCAAAATATTAATGTCTGATTTGGAAAATCTTGCCACCTAAAATAATCAAGCAGTGGTACTGCATTGAATGAGCAATAGAGAGACAATACAAACATCTTTCTAGTCCTAACTGAGACTGCACTATTCAAATACAATAATTCAGACTGATTTTTCGCCATTTTTAAAACACTGGCAATGGTACTGAAACAAATGGGCAACAAAGAGATTAAATAAATATAATTCTGGTCACAGCTAAGACTATTATCACCAGCAGTATACTATTGAGACTGGTTTATTAGAAGTTCCTTTTCTTTTTCTCATAATCATGCTTGAAGCATATGAATACTTTATCCTTGAATTGACCTGCAGATATATAAATATAGCATTGTATTCCTCCACATGTAGTGCTATGCTTCATAGCAAGGTACCGAACTGTGTGTCAATTTGAATACCCTTTAAATAAGGACAATATGGCAATTATCACAATCTAATAACCATGGCAACACAACGACTATTTAAATGTCTGTCTGGCACTGCTCTTGATACCCTTTGAGAAGCATCCTGTGTGATGCGAAATGCACATTGCTTTGTAGTATCTAATGTCACTAGTCATGTTGTGGATAAGCCGCAACTTATAAGGAATGCCGTTGCTACGAACACAAATGGAGGACACTCCATTCCAACCAAGGAGGAAGGTTGATCAGAACTATCACAAAGATCAATTAAATGCTATTGATTGGAGATGTATTCACCTATTAATATTCTTCCTTCCTCTACTCACCCTATGCTACAATCCTGTCTTTCCTCCCTGACTACCAGAATGGAGCTGTAGATTGAAGAGAATACTGCCAAGGGAATTACTAAGTGTCTTAGTACTAAGACTTAGAAATGAGCTATTTGTGGTTTAACAGTAACACTTTTTACCAATTGAGCAAGATACTAGATACTTCTAGAGCTCAGCCTGGTACCCTCACAATCGACCAACTGTGTGTTTACAATATAAAAAGCAGGGGCTAACTTCTCCTTTGCAGTAGTCTGTTTTGTTGTAGTGATATATTTAGGGATCCAGATTAATTTAAATTTACTCTAAAACTTGATACCTCACTGAAGGATTCTAATACTTGGATAGAATTTGGCATTGTGACGATTTGTTTGGTTAAAGAAATTAAATTGTTGTCTGCATATAAGGCTAGTTTGTATTCGTGATTGTCTATGCAGATCCCTGAGATATCAGGATTTTCTCTGATGTGTTCAGCAAATGGTTCTAGAGTTAGAGCGATTAGTAGAGGTGACAGTGGGCATTCCTGTCTTGTTCCATTTCTAATATAAAAAGTTTTGGAAAATAACCTATTTACAGTACCTTGACCTTAGCTGTAGGGAATTCATATAATACATTGATGAAATTCATGATATGTTTGTCGAATCCCACCTTCTTTAGTAAGGAAAATAAATATTTCCTATTGATTTTATCGAAGAAGAAGGCTGGGATGTTCTTGTGGATGAAATATATGAGGTTAACAACCCTTCTGATGTTATCTCTGGCCTTTTATGACCACATTTGATAATGGTGGATTAATTTGTACAGAAAAGTATTTATTCTGCTAGCAAGGATTTTAGCAAATATTTTAAAGTAAATACTGTGAAGGGAAATAAACGTATAGCTGGAGAAAGTGGCTGGATATTTTTCTGGTATAAGAATGACTGTGATATGGGATTCAAGTGCTTGTTTAGGGGAGGTGTCACCATACGGGAAGAGAGGATATCTGAAAAGTTATTGTAAAACAAATATGAGAAACCATCTAGACCAGGACTCTTCCCATTTGGTAGGCTCTTAAAAACTGCCTGTAGCTCATCTAGGTCAATTGGTCTGTCCAGAAGCCTCACTTCCTCCATGTCCAGTTTATGGATGTGTACCTTAAGTAGTTTTTAAACCTACTCTCCACTGGAGGAGGGGCAGGATTATTATTGCCCTCCGATGTTCATATGAGACAACTACTGCAAAGCAAAGTGTATTGGGGGAGGGGGTGGGGATAAGCAGCAGGTGCTAGGAACTACATGACAATCCTCCTGTCATGCCTGCATCCATCAATTATGTCTAAGCCTGGGCAACCTTCAAATAAATAGAAAGAGATCCCAGAGAGGAGTGAGTGCACCCTCCCCAATCCCTCTATTCCTTATATCAAACCTGTGGCGACAGGGTAGGCGCTATGTCTGTGAGACCACGTGTTTGGGATAATGTTCAATTTTCGTCTGTTCTGTATTTTAATATAAGGGTGGGCTGCAAAGTAAGTCTCCCATAAGGCAGTCAATGGCTGTAGTCCAATCACTCTCATCGCGGTGTGTTGGGTTGCTCTCCGGGCTCACCGCTAGGCAATACTCCTGTCCCTGCCTCCATTGCAGGATGTTTTTTCATTCCTGATCCTCTGGCGGTCTATGAGTAACCAGCACTCCCTGTACAGGAGGGCCCGAGCTGCACCTCTCTGTGGGGCCTTTCCATTCTCTGCAGGTGAGCAGTGGCAGATCCAACGTTCTTCTTCTCCTGCCAACCTCAGTGTAGTGGTTCATCCCCTGTGAGCGGCTATTAGTTTAAATAGAAATCCCCATTTGTATTGTATACCATGCTGTTGAAAATTCATGGTCACCTCTCTGAGGCTTCAGCGCAGTTGTATGGTCATTGATGAGATGTTCTGAAACAATATGACCTCTGATTCATCAAGATGAATGGTCTTCTTTTTCCGTGTTTTAGCCATTATTTTCCCTTTAATTGAGAAATAGTGTACATGGTGAATATGTCTCTCAGGGGATTATTTGGAGATGGTTTTGCCTGCTGTGCTCTTTTCTGGGATGCCTCTGATTTGGATGTTGTTCCAACTGTCCCTGTTGTCCAAATCCTCTATTTGATATTGGAACTCACTGATTTTGTTCTTCAATCCTGGATGACGTGTTCTTCTTTATCTAACCAAAGCTGCCTGTCTTCTTCAAAGGCCTTCACTGTGTTACCAATCTCCAATGCATATTTTTTTAATGTCCGGGATCTGCTCTTTGATTGTTTGCTTGATCTGGACAATTAAGTCTTGGAGGTCAGTCTTTGAGGCCAGTTATTTGATGTCTGCTCTGGTTGCATAATCATAGGTCAGTCATGGTTTCTTCTTCCTCATCTTTTTCAGATGCCGCGTGGGGATAAGCTGGAAGAGAGTTCCTGCCACACGTTAGGCAGCCTTATGTTCCTGTAATTTAAAATATATATATATATTAAAATCCTATGTGGAAAGGGAACTTCAAACTCAAGCGGCCATTCTCATTGGCTGCTAGCTGCGCCCCACTTTTCTTTAAAAAAAATGGAAGATTTGTTTACCAGAAAGGCCCTAGGTAAGAGGCCTCTCACGTAAAACTTTACAACACTTCCCCATTAGAACTTAACACTTAGCCTCCCTTATGAACTGATAGGAGAGTGCAAAGTCACCTGGTCATGCTGCAACAGCCTTTGTGCAGGTGCTTTCTTTCACTTCACATGCCGTTCCTGCTTTGCTGCTCCTTAATACAAATGCCTGCATTAGTACTACCTATATAATTTAGAATCAAATTCTAAATCCTAGTCCTCTCCAGAA
The DNA here is from genome assembly GCF_040206685.1 of Ascaphus truei. Classification (NCBI taxonomy): domain Eukaryota; kingdom Metazoa; phylum Chordata; class Amphibia; order Anura; family Ascaphidae; genus Ascaphus; species Ascaphus truei. The sequence continues at coordinate 307,337,083 of NC_134486.1, read as the reverse complement.
CATCTCTGGCCTCATCTCTAGGTACAACCCCACACATGCCATCCCCTCTGCCCACTACTCAATTCTTTTCTCTTTCCTCAAAACTTCCTCCCACTACTTCCTCCAAGATTTCTGCCAGCCTACAAAAGTAGCAGTGCTTTTTCAGGTTTTTTTATACATCGCCTATAACACCCTTCTAAATCTTACTACCGCACACTGTCAGAGTTTCCCCTACTCTTTACACATTTACAAGTTCCCCCAAAATAATTTAATTCAAAAGGATTATCCATCACTGTTCCTCATATAATACTCTTTGTGATAAATAAATTGATTAGTTCACATCACCACTGATCCTTTTGTGTTCTTCTTCCTCTTTCCACCTTTTAGATTTTAAGCTTCTTCGGGACCTCCTAACCTTGTGTGTTACCATGCATAAACTGATGTTAATCTATTTGTTATGCTTTGTTATTGTCCTCCACCTCCATTGTACTGCATTGTGGTGCATGTTGGTGAATTATAAATACATGTAATATTAGTAATTAAATTTAACCATGCACAACACTACTATATAAAATCATGCATGGGAATGAATAGTATATACTGCTTTTAAGAAGAAATACCAAAAGGAACAAGAAAACCCCAAAAAGGTCAGTGATTTCAACTTCCACCTCACTGAATTCAAAGGTTTGAAGGAATACTTTTGCTGTAAAGGTCACGTCATGGGCAGTAAGCAGCTTGAATGCATTTTATCCTTAAGTTTGTTATGCCATAAGCAAGCAGGTAACTTGCATAGGATGTTAGCACATCAAAGGTGACAAATAACTGGACTTTGGAGTTAAAGCCTTTCATGCTTGTTTAAACTGAGTAGAATCTAAGTAAGCTTCTAATGGCAACAACTGCACATTGTTTACTTAAGTCTGAGAATTGTATCTCAGAAAATATTCAGAACCATCCGTGTTCTTTGGCATCAACTTTGCTTTTTTTTCCCTGAAATATATATGATGTATATATTTTTTTATTTCTATAATAATATGTTCAATAACACTCTTATGGAAATACAATGTACAGTAGACAGATTAGCAAACACATTTGGGTACAGCTTTCTTCCATTTCATCCATTGAGTTTAAAACTATTCAGCATAGGTTATATTCCACTGACTATTGTCAGTGTCGAGGAAAAGATTTCTGCATGGCTTTCCATTGCGAACATGATGTAGGATACACAAATAGGAAAGTAGACATGAGTTACTGGGGTTTCTCTCTCTTTCTCCTAGCATATTGTTTCTATTTGTTCTTAATGTTGAACTGCTAAATGTCTTATTTGTAAAAGAACCACACATGACTAGTAGAAAAATACTAATTTCATCTAGTTGAAAAACATTCTTTGCTCATAAATAAAATCCTTAACAGCAAGATGTGGTAATGTTGTACAATATCATAACAAGGGTGTTAATTCTTGAAATGTTATCTTGGCATTTAAAATCTCCCCTTGTAAAGCCACAGAATCTAAGCTAATGTGAGTGGAACTAAGGCCCGGATACATCAACCTCTGTTAAAATGGAGTTAATATTGCAGCTGGTTAAATTAAAGGGCCTTATTACCGCAATTTTAAGAGGGAATAAATCAAGTTTGCAGTAATAATTCACTGGGTGCAATATTTTACAAATATAGTAGTTTGTTATATGTTGTGAATCTCTGTGGGGTCTGTTGGGTCTCTGTTTAGTTTGTCCAATATTGCTGCAGAATAGCACACTGTTTAGGATTATATGAACATTGGGCTTTTTTGCTAATTTGGAGGGCATGCTAGAATTCTACACCAGGGGTGTAATTGTGATTTAATTTTATAAATTGGTTGTACATTTAATCGTATTTGATTTATATTGTTTAACTATGTATTTTTTCACTTTTGTTATTTAGGCACATAGCCAGCTATTTGTAGATAGTTGGCAAACAATGGTAAAATTTGATTAATTATCAATATTAAAGTTCACTACCTACCCCACTTGGCTATCTTAGTGGCCAGTAAAACATACTTTACTGACCATGAAGGTAACCAGAGGGTTAACCCCTACTAACCCCTCCCCTGGGAGGCCTATCCACCCACCCACCATCTCACCCAAGGCAACTACCCTACTTCTCCCGTCCCCCCCAACAAACTTACCCACCTTAATGTTGATAATAGGGCTTTTGGAGATTGTAAAGCAATACTTATTAAAGTAAATACATTACAATAACAAACCACATAAGAAAAATAATAGCATTTAAATCCATTGATTGTCACTGTGGCTACCTAGGACCTCAATGGGGCCCTAGATTGCCAATGGTGCTATCAATTTAAACCATTTAAAAATTTGGATTAATTAGCCCAGCCAGGATGAAGGCTGTCCTCATCTTTATGCCTTTAGATTTTTGTTGGGGTTAACCCCTTGGTTACCTTAGCGGTTAGCAAAGCATTGCATGGCAATGCTTTACTAGCCACTATTGTAGCGAAGTGTACTTTAATATTGATAATTAATAAGATGTTAATTACAGGTAACCATTGATTGCCAATGAGGCTATGTAGGTCGCCATTGAGAGGGCATAGGTAGCCACAGTGACAATCAATGATTCTGTGGTTTACATTTATGTTTTAAATATTTTTAAAGTAGTGGGGTTTTTTATACAAGTTTTTACGTATTTCCAATGGCCAAAAGCACTATTAGCCACATATGGCTAATAGGGCTAATGGCCATTAGTCTCGAGGGGGGGGGGTAGGTTTGTTAGGGATGGGTGGAGGTAAGAGGTGTGGATAACAAGAGCAGTTGGCCAAGGGCTGGGTGGTTAAGCCTCCTGGGAGTGGGGGTTGGTTGTAGGGGTGCTTTACTAGCCACTAAGGTGGCCAAGGGGGGAAGTAGTATAGTTTTAGGTTGATAGTAACTCTTTTGTAGCCCTTTGTGGTCAGCTTGTCATGGAAACTAGTTGAATACTTGGCCTACTTAGAGGTTAATATTTACTGTAATATATTTACAATTATATTTTGTCATCTATTTCATGTTAGTTTCACTTACAGATGCAGCCACCAGTATTAGAACACTTGTACCTGGGAAATTCTGGGAGATTCTGGGGCAGTCTCACAGTAAATGCCTCAACATTTCCTCAACATTTCTGTGAGATTCTTAATGGCCAATAGGATTAGCACAGCAGGGGTCCCTGCAGTCCCATTCAAACTGAATGGGACTGCAGGGACCCCCGCTTTGTTAATCCGATGGGCCATTAGGAATCTCACAGAAATGTTGCAGCAATGTTGCGGCATTTACTGTGAGACTGCCCCAGAATTCTCCCAGGCAAGATTTCTAATACTCGTGGCTGCATCTGTATCTTGACTATGTATATAATGGCCAATATATTGCCCATTATACATAGAAAACAGAGGGCTAACTGGAGTAGGTGTTAAAAAAATGTTATACTATATATCTGCCTTTAATCCTGTTCCGATAAGTATCGGAACGTAATGTATGGCATGAACAGGGAAATTTTTTTTCAATAGGAGAGAGGATACAGAAAGAAAAAGGGGGAGGGTGGGGGGAAACCATCACATCACTCACAAAATACTGGTTTCTAAAATCAAATCACAAAATACAGCATAGTTAATATCTTCAACTATCAATCATCATCGTGGAATTATCGACACTTTTGCATATGAATAGAAGTGGCTTAACGATGCAACGTTGATATATAGCACTATATATTACACTATAAAAATAATGGGGGGTTTTGCCGGTAATACCACATTTTTTAAAAACCTGGAGCTTGATGTAGTATGGCCCTAAGAATCAGAAAGCGAGAAGTTGTGTATGACAGCATAAAAATGGAATCCTTACACTATGATGATTTATATTATGTTTACTGCAAAGCTTGAATTAAGTGTTGGACATTAACATCCTACATCCTACATCCTGCTTATATTTTAGCAAGGATTCATGACAAAAGGTGAATTTTTGCAATAATCTGTTAATTCAAAAACTTTTAAGGGTGAAACACCCTTTTTTTTTTTAACCTGAATTACAGTATCATGGTCTCTCTGTTTCACAATTGGGAGACACTTTTTAAAGAAGATATTTCACTAATTCAAGGAGGAAACATGACTCATAAAAGGTTATTACAGATGAAGATATTAAGAAGGGAAATGTTTCAAAAACTGACCTAATGGAATATATATTGAAGCAAGGTCACGTTAAGGTAAAAGAGAAGAAATAAAAGCACACAAAACAATGAGAGTGCTACTTTAATTTGTAAAACAATTGCTCCCAAGGTAAGGTTTGTTATAGAGCAACGCTAATCCCCCGAGGGAGTCTACCAAAAGATTGCCCTGATAAGGATAGATATTTAGAGCCATCTTTTGTGGAGTAAATAATTAAATCAGCCAGCTAGGTGCACTGGAAAAGCCAACTAGTGGGGAACCAGGATGCCAAATCTGTCAATCTGGAATGGGGGTATGCCCAGGCTCCAGCAAGCCACTCTTGGCAAATTATTATAGGAGATGTGGTGGAGCACAGACCAAGCAATCAACTGGATTTAGAAAATGGGCAATCAGTGAACTCAGGGTTTCAAAACCAGGCCTTCACATTAATGATGTGGGCTGGTCAGAGACAGTTTGGAGCAAGGAAATGGAAACTAGAGCTAACATGAGAGCAGAGTCCAAGACATAGCATCGTTCACCTTTTGGCAGCAGAGGACTGGCAGGAAATATTGCATATACAGTAAATCAAAGTCCCCCTCCTGACTGAAAACAAGCAATAAATGGCCAGGTAATGTGGACGATGTGATGAGCAGAAAGCCACGGCCAGTTTCAGTTGCCATATTACACCAATACAGCACGAAAAAGCAATTACGTAATAAAATACAGAAGATACAATACAGTGGCAAAACAAAAATTAGAGCTGAAAAGTACCTATACATTATACATTATAAGAGAGAAATGGTTCTAGTCTGGCAGTGGAAGGTGCAGGAGGCAGGAATGGAACCTTTATTTGGGAGCTCACTGTTACACTTAGGCTGCGGCCATGCTGCCGCTGACTGTGCTTGGCGCGGTCAGCACAATCAATTTTAATTTGTCCAGGTACGCTCATGTGGCGCGCGCGCTCATGAATAAATGCAGAGGATCGCACGATATCTGTAACTTCTCTTACCTTGGCATCCAGCAACGCGTTGCCCTTGTAACCTGGTGTCAAATGACACTGTGGGGTTACGGTGCCATGGCAATGTGACCACACAAGACCCCGCGGCATCATTTGACACCTGAGCCGAACTAGGGGGGCACGAGCAGGGGGTTAGATCAGGTAGGGGGGCGCAGACTGAAATGTTTGCACACCCCTGATTTACAGCATGATCCACTGTAATAAAATAAGATGCATAGAATATGAGGAGAATCATTATCAACAACAACAACCTACTGAAGGTCAAGGGCAAAGAAAGATGTATGTGAGATGAAGGTGGTCAGCTGTGTCAAAAGCCAAAAAAAAGGTTTATCAACATCTGTATAGAGCAGTAATATATGTATTAGAGCAGTATAGAGCAGTAAACTGTATCGAGCAGTATCGAGCAGTAACACCAGACTCTTAAGACAAGATGCACGCTGGGAGTGAGAGACTAGGAAGACTTTTCAAGATACACATTAACTGACCAAAGGGCTAAACCCTTTTCGATACAGTGATTGCATGTAAGACGTAAAACTAAAGCTTTATCTTCCCACTGATGATACCCATTAAGGTTGAAAAATGTCTGTGAATGGCTTCTCTGGCTTTGCATCTGATTACCATGCTGTGCTTCAAAGCTGTGTTAACAGCGAGCATTAGCTTATATGGGCTCCCTGTAACAATGGTTTTTCAGACAAAAGTTGGCACACCGTGTGCTCATTTGCATGTCATTTCCCAGAATCACTTGCTGCAGTGGAAGCACTGTATGCTGGGGATAATGGTGAAAGGCAGGGTTGCAGACCTGCCTAAGACATGTGAATGTGCTCACAACTGATCTTTTTATAGGATATATATATATATATATATATATATATATATATATATATATATATATATATATATATGAGCTTTATTGTCATATAGATGTTTTAGTGTGTGTTTTTTTGCAAGTCATTCTTATTGCAGGTAGCACAATTTTAGATCAATGAAGATACATTCTGGACATGCATATTCATGAACAAATTTACATATAATTAGTCTAATCTAAATTAGAAGAAGGCTAATTTTAAAGTGTCTAACTTAGTTTGAAAACATGTCCCACTCGAGTCCCCGAGGTAATGATATTATGTGCCACATATCCATTACAATACATTTGACATCCGCATGAATTGTGTGAGGTACCAACTTAACGGAACAGTTGCAGTGATTCATATTTGAGTTTTTATATTCAACCTTAAAGACAGTTGCAAAATGTAAAAATAAACAGAAATCAGCATATCGTTCTGTTACTGAGATAGTAGACTAAAGAGAAACAACTGTCTTGAGACATAAGTCAGTATGGTCACTGCACAGTAAAGAAATGCACTGACCATTGCAGTTAACAGCAGGAAACATTTCTACAAAAAAAGTACATACACATCAGATAAACTAACCATTTTATCAAATTCACCTGTGAAATTTCAAATTGAAAGCAAGAGTCTGGGGTAATTTACCAAAGTATCCCAGCTGCAAACCTAGGGCAAAAAAACACGTTCATTATCAAGGAAAAACATTCCTACTGAAATCAATTGGATTTTCTATGTTAATAAATGATCTGCATTATTTTGTAGTAATCTACACTCTATTACCACAGGTCACTAGTATGCGGATGTGCTACCTCAACTGTGTGCATATCTATAACCAAATCAATATAATATATTTCTGCTAATACTTTTGCATTTATGAAGGCCTGAGAGATGTTCTTTCTGCAGTTATCGCTCTACGTATATGTACCTGCATCTAATTTTGATGTTTGAAACCAAAATGCTTTTGCATGAAACAATTGTCTCTATTTAAATTAGAAAGGTATAAATAGAGATATAAATAGTTACATGGTGCAATAAACTGAAAGGGATAACTTTTTAACTGCCTTAAAAAGTAAGCAGTGATGCCTTAGGGAATGCCTTTAAAATACAAAGACCAACTTTAATTGCCATCCACCTAATTACGTACTTCCCTAGCTTCAATAATCAGCACATCTCTTTCCTATCAACCAGTGGGGACCATCCTAGGGCACACTATTAAAGTTCTCTCAGCTCACACAAAATAATTTGTTGAAAATTACTAAAAGCACTTAAAAAGAAACCAACCATTTTACTTAACTGTTATACTTAACTCCATTTTGGGAGGCAGTATATCCTATGAGACATCTTAAAGGACCAATACATATTTTATATATATATATATATATATATATATATATATATATATATATATATATATATATATATATATATTTATTTATATATATATAGCCCCGAGGAAAATTTGTACTTTCTGGCCCCCCTCCGCGAGTGCCGTGCGGTAGCGGGTGCCGCCGGAGGCTGCGACGGACCCGCCGGCACTTCGCGAGGGTGGGGGCCAGTGCAGGGAGCAGAGCGGGACTGTGAGGCGCAGGCCGGTTGCCGGGGACGCGATCGGGCCGTCGCTAAGGCCGCGATCGCGTTGCCACCGGACCGGCGGCTTGTGCAGAGGGCGCCGCCATTGCGCGTTAGCTCGCGCATGCGCAGTAGGCGGCAAGCGCGAGATAGGACCCCAGGGCTAGGGAGAGGTCGCGTGAGAGTAGGGAAGTGTAGAGGGAGATTGATGCGGCCATTAGGCGTTCGCGCATGCGCGGGAGAAGCGCGCACACAGCCCCAATGCTTAGACAGCCTCCTGGGAACTACAATTCCCAGGAGGCATAGGGAGACAGAGGTCAGGTGCTCCGTTGCGGCCAATAGGGCTGGAGGAAGCTCAGCCCGGGAAAAGAGATACATTTCCCGGGCTTTGCATGAGTCAGTCAGGCAGAGGCAGAGGAAGGAGAAGGAAGGGTGCAGGGAGCGAGTGGCTCCTGTACCAGGTAAGGGTTCTCCTTAGGTCCCCAGGCAGGCCCCAATTCCCGGTAAGGGCAGGGGGTAACTGAAGAGGGACGGCCCTTGATAGGGAGGTTACCCTTAGGTGCGGAAGGTGTAGTTTGGCAGTGCCACAGCGGATAGGGCTGTGCGCACTGGCAAATAGGCACAGAGTGTGTGCAGTGGATTTGCTGCGGGTTCCAGTGTATTGTGTGTGTAGGACTGTTGCTGTGTGTGCACGTTGCATGTGCTGGGCGCAGTATGTGCAGCGTGAGTGAAGTCTGCAGGCTGACAGTGAGAGCTGTGTGTCTGCTGCAGGCTGTTAGCAAGTTAATAGCTAGTTGTTAGTGAGGCGTAGGGACGTGGGTAGCTAGGGGAGTGGGGCAGGTTATTACTCCGCAGGCCCTAGGAGTTTTCCCCAAGCCACCCCAGGTTGCGGTTCATCAGGGACAGGCCCTAGGTTAGGGTTCCTGTCACTTTAGGGAAAGATAGGGATAGCGGCGGTTGCTGTTCCCGTGCGACGGTGGTGTTACCGAGAAACGGTTGTGTTCCCGTGAAGCGGTGGGACCCTCGTTGGGGTTCCTGGAGAATGTCACCTGGATAGGATCAGACGGATGCATCGCACGTCTGACCCTTTGTGAAGATCGTTGCAGGCCCGAGCACCGGAGTGCTCGGCAGGTAACGCTGTATCATAAGTGCACCAACAGGCCTTAACTAATTTAGTGACTGCGCAGTCACCCACTACCTCCGTAGGAGTACGAGACATTGGGTGTGGGGGATCACAGGACACTGGGTGGGAACACCAGACATTGGGCTGAGGTGATATGGTTAAGGTGATGCGGATAGAGCATGATGTTATGTAATGTGTTATAAGTGTGTTCAGTAAAGTGTTAGTATTATATATGTGTGTTATTGTATTTCTTACCCAGGGCTATCTTTCATAACGGGGATCCTGGGTAAGTGGAGGCGCTGCACCAGGTAAATGGTAAGGGTTTCCCCAGGCTCCCAGCTAGCGGAGGCTCAGATCTCCTGGAGCCACAGGTGTGATACAGTTACCAGTAGTCCCTTAGAAGAGGTGTGCCGCAAGGAAAGGAACCGGTTAGACCACAAGGGGCCAATGTGAGATTGGGTGGGTCAGGCCGGTTCACAAAAAGGGCTACATATATATGTGTGTGTGTGTGTGTGTGTGTGTGTGTGTGTGTGTGTGTGTGTGTGTGTGTGTGTGTGTGTGTGTGTATGCATATATATGCGTATTTATATATATATATGTATAGAAAATGGAAATATTACTGTGTGCTCATTTGCATGTCTTAGACAGGTCTGCAACCCCGCCTTTCACCATTATCACCCAGCACACAGCACTTCCACTGCAGCAAGGGATTCTGGGAAATGATATGCAAATGAGCACACAGTGCCACTTTTTGCTTCAAAACCATTTTTAACATGGCTCCCTAAAGGCTTAAGCTTGCTTTATGGTCACAGCTTTGAGCACAGCCAGGGTTAAGATGCATAGCCAGTAAACCCACCCACAGACAGCCGTTTCGACCTTAATGGGTCTCATCAGTGTGGGGTTGGTTAAACCGAGAGAGAGATAAGAGAGAGACTGACTCTGGCACTGAGTTCAATTCCTGGTGTCAGTTCCTTGCGACCTTGGACAAGTCACTTTATCTCCCTGTCCCTCAGGCACCAGAAAACATAGATTGTAAGCTCTATGGGGCAGGGACTGTGTATTCAAACTGTATCTGTAAATCACTACATCAATAGCAGCACTGTCCAAAAAAAAATTTATTATTTGAATTTTACAACATTTAACTGGGACAATTTTCCAACTCTATCTGTCCATGAAATGTTTGTGAATTGACTGCATAACCTCTGTTCTTTTAATGTAACCATGTGTAACCCATGTTCCCCCCGCCCCCGGTCGCAGACTGGACCCCTAGGTTGTAGTGAGGGCTGGCTACGTGTCTTATGGTGGTGCGTAACTGTGAGGAACAGGAGGGCCTGTGTCTCCCGCGATGGTATAGGGGACAACAGGGACAGGTTTCTTGGGTTAATGCCTTCATCTTTAACAACGGTGCAGTGCCTCCATCTCTGGTGAGCCCTATAGGGGTAGGGTGAAATCCTCCCAGAGAAGCCCCAGCAATAGGGTGAGAGATTTCAGTCTAGTCTCTTGTAAAAGCAGCAAGTCTCTTTATTATACAACAGCTCACAGCAGTAGCAGCAACAGCATACACAGGGTCTTTTCCTCCCCCAGAATGTACCCCTTCAGGATGGGCTGTCTGGAGCTCCACTACTCCCGACCTCCACCCCAAGGTGTAGACCCTCATGGGGAGGCTAGCTTTCTCCTCACCCCCTACAGGGGGAGGGACATTGGTCCACCACTAGAGTTTTATCAGCTCTACTCAGTCTGGCCTGAGTTTCTCCTCCAACTGGCACACTACATTCTCCTGTCTCTGATCCCAGGACAGACTTCACTCCTCTCACTCCCAAGACAGAACTCACTCTAACTACTACTGCCACTGACAGGATCAGGTAACTAAATTTAGACAGCCCCACCCCTCATGATGTCAGCAGGCCCATCCCCTGTGTCTCTTGCCTTCCACACAGAGTACGGGGGCCTACCTCCACCAATCAATGCAGGGCTTGAAGCGGGGGCAACCCATGATAACTACTGGCGGCCTGCCCTTAGCAGGACTTACCCCAGTAGGAGGATTGATATATAGCCCTATTTCTTACCAGGGCTACACTCTCCCTCAGGTGGAATCCAATGGTCCCCACTTGGACCTAACTTTAGCAACTCCATCCTGCAGGTGAACAATCTGGGAAACAAACACAGTTCAGATTAGTGTCTGTACATCAGACCATCCACCCGGATGGCGAAAACAAAAAGGCACACGGTTACTCCCAACATGAAGAACCAACTTAATAATAATGTCGTGGGTCAGGCTTTCGTACTTCACGCCCATTATGATCCGTTACCTTTACATAGTACGGCTGTACCGACCCATACTCCGGCCGATACACTACACTGTGCATGTATATGCTTCTCCCAATGCTCCAGGCCCGGATCACATCACCTATTTTATCCTCATTGTGATAACCTGCCTTACCGAATCTAGTCCGTAAGTACTCCATCACCGCTTCTCTGAGCCAGCTATCCCTCTGCTCCTCAATCTCTTGCATTATAGGCTCAGGCACGTAAGGGAACTCATAGCCATGAGATTGCCTATACCTGGCCACTATGGCCCTGTCTGCTCGACTCAGCTTGGTACAGTAGCTTACGGTTACCCGCCCTGCTTGTCAGTACCCAAAACTCAGGCTCCTCTGGGGCAACATCGTCATACAGTATTGCCGCCCCCTTAGGAAGGATGTTCTTCTGCTCTATCTCCTGGTATCTATGCTTTAACTCATCCTCCACCTCCTGGGGAGTAAAGGCACCTACAGCCCACCAATGGTCGACTATGTGTTTTCTGATTAGCAGGAACCGCGTACGGTCCATACCCTTGTGGTATCCTGTAAATAGAGGTGCCCACCACTTGTCATGGTGCTCATACTCGGACACTGCACTGGAAGTACCTGCCTCTGACTCTGTTTGTGAAGATACACCTGACGTGACCGCCTCAGTATAGTGTGAGCCTCTGCATCTACCTCTTGTATCATCTGTATAGATGGTGGGGTTCATCTTATGGATCACCTTACTCACAGGCCCTTCCTCCACAGTAGTATGGGACCCTCAGGCCCTCCCTCTAAGCACAGGAGAAAATGGTACAGGGTTAGATACACAAATTACATTGTCATGTGGTATCTCCCCATCAGACCCCTCATCACTCAGTTCCCAATCCCTCCAATCTTTAGAGTACTTGGGATTCCTACTCAACGTATCCCCGCTAGGTCCTGGTGTCATAACTCGTGGCGGGGCAGGGGCAGTGGCCGGGGCAATGGCGCTAGGGGTAGGGACTGGGGCATCAGCAATGTCCGTGAAAGTGTCTATCAATCGGGCAATGCCGCGACCAGTGGGCATCTTTCTGCTTGCCCTCTCTGGCGTGCTTCGTGCTCCTCTATAAACGCCGTGGCTTTCGAGTGTGGCAAGTGCAGCTACCATGGCTGCTCCTCTTGCTGCAAATATCGCTGCCGGGCCTCCGTGCCAGCCGGACCCGGAAGTGACATCATCACTGTTGCCCGCGGACTCTCCATCAGCTCCGTGGTCTCGCACCAGAAGTGCGTCGAGGACCGGAAGGGGTGGTGGTGAGTCATCCGGTCCGGGGACGGGCAGGTAGGCCGCAAGCCTTTCTCTCTCGCCCTCTGCAGGTTCCGTCTTCGCCTGGCAGGAGTAAGGGGGTGGGGGTGTCTCCTTATTGCTCCGCTGCCGGCTGATGATCTCTGGTTCCTCCGTAGCCGTCTCGGATCCCGTCTCCGCCGCACTGAGAGTCACCACGGCCGTGGGACTTCTACGGGCCTCAGGCCGCACCAGCGCTTGCCGTCGGTGTGTGTCCGGACTCATCTGCTCCCTCTCTCCGGTAAGTGGACTGCCATCTTTGTTACAGCTGGGGTGGTTCGTCGGTAGGCGCATCGCCACCGATGAAACGCCATCTTCTTCCACCGAAGACGACTTGATCGGATCCTCCGCTAGGGAGTCACCTGGGTCTTTTGCGGCACCGCCAGTGGGTAGTAGTACGAAATGGGCCCGCTCCGGTACCTCCACTGCGGTCACGCTCTTCTCTGCTGGAACATCTCTCGGCTCTGTAGTTGGCTGGGCCTTGGTTCCCACCTCAGCGGTGATGCAGGGAACTAGGGCAGTCTTCTCCGCCATCTCCGCCACCTACGTTAGGGTTCCCGGAGAGGCACCCCGAGGGGTCTTGATCATGGGCCATGGCTCGGTAGGCCACAGGTAGAACGTGCCACATTGAGGGCATCGTGCTTTCGTGCTTGGGGCCGGTCCGGGTGTCCTGCAGTATATGTACAGGCACCGGAGGTACTCTCGGCCGTCGATCTCCACCACCAGGATGCCTCCTGGAAACTGGAAGGTGGTCATGCTCAGTTCTGACATGTTTTGTGCAGGGGCTGAATAGCTCAGTTTATTAACTCCTTGCTCTTCAACAGTCAGGTTAAAGTGAAGTTCCTCGCTCTCACTTCCTGTCCCTCCCATCTCTGGGGAGGACAACTCTGATTGACTCTTGCAGTGCCCCCTCCCTCTGGTGGAAACAAGAGGAGGGGCACTCTCTCGCTCAGCGTGACGTGGCTTTGTCTGTCGGCCAGTCACAGCACAGGTGGGTGGACTTTCGGCTTTTGCGCCGCTCCGCTCCTTCTGCAGTGGATCTGGGTTTGGCGCCAAACCCCTGCACATCTCCCGCCACATTTCTCTCACAGTCTCTTTGCACACTTCACGTGCGCGATCCAGGATTGGCGGGAGTCACCATTTTGGGACGGCTGCTAGCTGCTGGGCCGTAACTGATGCTGCTGCCGCCATTTTTAACTCCTTTTTGCTCCGTGGAGCACATGTAGTGACGGCTGCCATATTTAATGAGCCCCCCAAATGTATAGTTCCCCTATTCTCAGTGTCTAGTGCATAACTCGTTCCAAGACACTGACTACTCTCAGACTGCTCACTGAATGCTCTCTGCATGCTCTCTCTGATGCTTTACCCACTGATATGATGTTGGCATACCCCAGGCTAGGCAGAACTCTTTCTTAGTACACCGCACTCGCTGACGGTTCCTACAAGTACTCTGTGGTGTGTTTTATGTGGGTGCTGGCTAGTGTACCGGGCATCTCCCTAAGTACGGGCGTCTCCTACTTTTGGCCACTCATAGTGCGGGCCTTGGGCCATGGTCCCTGGACTAGTTAACAGGCTAACACCCCCAGTTGCCTCACACTTTCTGCCTCAAGGGACTAGGACAGCTATAGCCCCACACCCATCTTACAACACCCTCTTAGGGCACCCAGGACGTACTGTGCGAGAGTTCACGCTCCTCTGACTACCCCTGATGTGCATCTGTGCCCTACTTTCTTCAGCACTTGCATGGAAGGTGTACCTTACACTTCCAGCTCTGCTTCGCTGAAAGCCTGTCCTGTTTATGGATCTCAGGAGCTCGCCTCCAAATGTAACCCATGTTCCCCCCCCCCCCGGTCGCAGACTGGACCCCTAGGGTGTAGTGAGGGCTGGCTACGTGTCTTATGGTGGTGCATACCTGTGAGGAACAGGAGGGCCTGAGTCTCCCGCGATGGTATAGGGGACAACAGGGACAGGCTTCTGGGGTTAATGCCTTCATCTTTAACAATGATGCAGTGCCTCCATATCTGGCGAGCCCTATAAGGGTAGGGTGAAATCCTCCCAGAGAAGCCCCAGCAATAGGGCGAGTGATTTCAGTCTCAGTCTCTTGTAAAAGCAGCAAGTCTCTTTAAAATACAACAGCTCACAGAAGTAGCAGCAACAGCATACACAGGGTTTTTTCCTCCTCCTCTTTCTCCTCCAGAATGTACCTCTTCAGGATGGGCTGTCTGGAGCTCCACTACTCCCGACCTCCACCCCAAGGTGTAGACCCTCATGGGGAGGCTAGCTTTCCCATCACCCCCTACAGGGGGAGGGGCATTGGTCCACCACACTAGAGTTTCATCAGCTATACTCAGTCTGGCCTGAGTTTCTCCTCCAACTGACACACTGCATTCTCCTGTCTCTGATCCCAGGACAGACTTCACTCCTCTCACTCCCAAGACAGAACTCACTCTAACTACTACTGCCACTGACAGGATCAGGCAACTCAATTTAGACAGCCCCACTCCTCATGATGTCAGCAGGCCCCTCCCCTGTGTCTCTTGCCATCCACACAGAGTCAGGGGCCTACCTCCACCAATCAATGCAGGGCTTGAAGCGGGGGAAACCCATGATAACTACTGGCGGCCTGCCCTTAGCAGGACTTACCCCAGTAGGAGGATTGATATATAGCCCTATTTCTTACCAGGGCTACACATGTATTATTATAACTCTGTGCCCCATGACATACTTGGAAACGACAGGCAACTCTCATTGTATTATTTCCTGGTAAAAATGTTTTTTATAAATAAATATAAATTAAAAGTACGAGAAAGTATGAAACACCTCTTACTTTGGTGCTGTGTCCTGGGTCTCTCTCTGTCTCTCTCTCTCTGCCAGGTGATTGTATTATTAGAACTATTTTCTATATATCCATCATACTGATTATGCAATATAAATTAATTGTAAAACAGTTGTAATGTCTACAATTTGTCACTTACTGTACATTCATGCTTTTTTTATGGGAAAGTTGTGGCACACTTGTTATCTTAATGTTGTGTCGAATGTCAAAAGCTTGGAAAGCAGGTTTATTAAATCTAATGCACACTGATATTCAGAAAGATTACAAAAAATGACAGCTTTTGAGACAACTCTCTTAAACATACTGTACAAAGCGTGCATTTCTGTATCATTAACACTTTCATATTTCTTAACTAAAAAGTTTTAACTGCCCACTTGGGCTACTAAGGGTTTAATATCTTGTAAAATGTATAGGTTATATAGTTCAAGTCTAGTCTTACTTTGCTCTGTCTCATGATGTCACACAGCATGAAGTTAATCTCACACTGTCAGGAGAACCTAAAACAAAATTTTAGATCCATCCCCAATGACATGGACCTCACCCTCTGTAGTCACATAGTCCGCCCAATATTACATTATCACAGTTTGATGACTCTAGGCGAGTTGTTTTCAACCTTCTTTCTCTCGTGGCACCCTTAAATCACAGTGCTCAATTGCTGAGGCACCCTTGCAACAGGACAGTCAGTCACAGGAGACAGAGGGGGCAGAGAGTCTCAGGAGACAGAGGGGCCAGAGAGACAGAAAGGTCAGAGAGACAGAGGGGTCAGAGACAGGGCCACAGACAGATTTCCCAGGACCCAGGGTTACAGTTCTGACTGCCCACCTCCCCCCGTTGGCAGTGTTGCGAGCCCCATTTCACACCTCGCGAGCCTCAGAATTTCACACCTTGCGAGCCCTCTCTATTTCCCTCCCTCTTCCCCGTGTATTTCTTTCCGCTCCGTATCAACCCTCACTTCCCCCCTCCATCAATTATCCCACTCTCACTCAATCCCTGTCCCACGCCTCACATGTATTTCTCTCCCCTGCGTCTCACTCTTATTCCCTCTTTTCCTCACTCACCCCCTCTCTGCTCTCACTCTCCCCCCTCTGTCAATTACCCCACTCTCACTCAATCCCCCTCCTCACACTCATTCCCTCCCCCCTCACACAATTCCCCCCACAAAATATATACCTATATATATATATATATAAAAAAATCAATATATATAAAAAATTACCCCAATGCATTTAAAAAAACAAAAAAAACCGATAATACTATGGATAAGGGGGGGGGGGGGAGGAGGGAAGATTCTCGCTTCAGCCTAATAATCAAGAACGTGAACTGCGGTGCAATAGGGATAATAAGCATATATACTAATGTGAAGCGCTATGTACACTAATGGCGCTATATAAATAAAGACATACATAGTAAAGAGAGAGTATGAATCCCTTTTGAATGCACTCACAGTGAGTTTGGCAATATAAAGTCCATGGCCAAAACCTTAGAACAACTCACTAATAATTAGCATTAATATAACACTAATATGGCAGTAGATAGTATGCTGACTCTATTTGAAACACATATCTATCCAATGGAGTTTAGTTAAAATTAAATAAACTCTTATTAGTTGGGGTATCTAGACCTGGTAGTATATAACTAGATTAATCTCAAATTGGACATTAATGTGTATTTCTAAAACCCTGGGATGATTTATACAGCGCAAAGCAGAGAATCACCTAGTTTTGAAAAATGAAAACAGAGTACAAAAAGCATAATATTTTAAAAAAACTGCATAAAAAACATTTGAGGCATAGCCACAGTCTAGATATTTATAGCTGTGGGGTTATCAATAACCAGTATCCAGTTGCTGAGTTACGATTTGTCTGTGCAGATAAGTGGTATTTTGCAATAAACACACTAAGGCCCGTAATGTAGTGGGCGCGCTTGCTGCGCCATGCGCGGGCGCGGCAATAATAATTGGCTGTGGTTAGCCAGCCTTTCTATAATAGGTCTGCGCACGCAGTAAGCATGGAACCGGGCGATTGGGGAGAAGACATGGAAAAGTACATTTTTGCGCCGCTACCGCCGCTGTAATGTATGTATGTGTATGGATGTGTATGTGTGTATATGTATTTATCAACATTGCACAATAAAACTAATTTTTATTCATACATGTTTTTTTTTATTTAAAAAATATTAATTAATAAATTATTAACTCGCACAATCTATACACACACATACACACACACACACACAGTACCTTCCCAGCCTGTTGCTCCTGGCATCACGGACCGTACACACAAAAAGTGTGTGTCAAGTGAACGCGCGTTCGCACAGGCGCACACGCACCCACACCTACAATAGAACAAGCCTAAGGCAAATGAGGGGTTAAATCCTGTATTAGGGAGTTTATAAAAAAAAAACATACATGCCTATAACACCACGTATCTGTCAGACCAATTATCTGATGATATTGCAATTGTGGTAACAATATTATCTGTAAATCTCTGATTTAATCATCAGAGATTGGCATGTCAGAGATATGATAAACAGCCATAGTTATTTACCGCCCCAAAGCCTTCTGATTATAGTATACATATAGTTCTGTCCCTTGCCAGAGTGATTTGATAAAATTAAGCTGTATTGTATCACTACCATTTGTATCAAAATAATATAAATCATCCCAGGGTTTTAGAAATACACATTAATGTCCAATTTCAGATTAATCTAGTTATATACTACCAGGTCTAGATACCTCAACTAATATGAGTTTATTTTAACTAAACTCCATTGGATGTACAGTATATATGTGTTTCAAATAGAGTCATCATACTATCTACTGCCATATTAATGCTAATTATTAGTGTGTTGTTCTAAGGGATTGGCCATGGACTTTATATTACCAATCCCATTGTCACTACTATTTTTAATTATTACCATTAAAAGGTTTTACTGATATCATAATTCATCAAACTCACTGTGAGTGCATTCAACAGGGATTCCTTCTCTCTCTTTACAACATATAAAAAAAGACCCTGTTGCATATTTAAAAAGACCCTGTTGCATATTAAAAAAGAACCCAAGGCATATAAAAAAAAACCAATGCATATAAAAAAACCAATACATATTAAAAAAAACAATGCATATAAAAAAAGCCCCACTTTATATTATAAAAGTCCCCAATACATATAAAAAAATACATAAAAAACCAATACATATTAAAAATTAACAATACATATAAAAAAAACCCATTACACATAAAAAATAACCCAATGCATATATAAAAAAATACATATAAGAAAGCCCCAATGCACATAAAAATCTCCAATGCATATAAAAAATACACCCACCCCAATACATATAAAAAACAGACAGCCTATGGATGGTCCTCTCGTTACCGGGCTACGGTTCTCCCTCAGCTGCAGGCCTCTCCCTCACTCTGTCCCACGCCAAGCTTCCAACGCCGGCGCACCATGGGCCTCCCTCATGCCGCTTGCCAGAAGCTGGGCCAAGCTTATTTCCAGCACGCTGACGTCAGAGAGGCCAGTCACGCGCCAGCGTTGGAAGCACATGAGACACCGTAGGAAGTGGCCTGCAGCTGAGGTAGAGCCGGGGCCCAACCACAAGAGGACCGGCAGCTTGGCCGGACCAGGGGTTGAGCCCAAATTGCAGCGCTGGCTGACCAGGCCCCCTGCAGACACAGGGACTGGGACACCTGTCACGGCTGTTGCCCCCTGTCGGCAGCCCTGGTCACAGAGATAGAGGGGGCAGAGAGTCACCTGAGACAAAGGGGGAAGGGACAGACAGTCACAGGAAACAGAGGGGGCAGAGACAGGCAGAGAGTCACAGGACAGAGAGGGCAGAGACAGACAGTCACCGAAGACACACACATAGGATCAGACAGAACAAGTACACACATGAGGACAGACAAAATTCACACAAAGACAGGCACTAAACCTCCCCTCTCTACAGGTCATGCTGCTTCCTCCTCTGCTTGGCCACACCCTCCAGGCTCCTGACAACACCACCACATTACCCAGTGTATCCCAGGATCGGGCATCGCTCTCGAGACAGCAGCATCAGCATCAGACTCCGCTCCAGGCTTTGATACAAACAGACTGCTACTGTTCTTTGTCAGTGCCTGCTGTGCTGAGCTCGCTCAGCAACGAACCAGGGGGCTGATTCTTGCAGCAGTTTCTGCTGCTGTACTCCTCAGCTATTGGCTGTTCTTCCTTTATATACTCAGCTATCCCTTCTGCAATTTGGCTGAGCATAGAGACTATTTCCTTGTGACGTCGTTCTAGTCGCAAGCTGCGCTATCCTTTATCTTGCAGTTCTATGGAAACCTCGGCTTACATCTCAACGATCCTGTCAATCTCAAATCCTGGACCACGACTAGTGACCCCAATGATCTATAACTCCTCCGACCAACAACTATGGCACGTAATACAACGATCCTCCCCTCTCCAACCCTTACCCGGCTATTCACAACCACGACTCTGCATTCCGGACGCGATCTCACGGCCATAGGTTGGTGTTTCTGTATCCCCACCTCTGCCTCGTGGTTCAGTCCAGTTTGTGGCGGGCACCAATTACACTCAGCAGCAGCCAATTATGATGGAAGAAACTGCCCAGCCCCCTAGCAAATAAACTGGTCTCTCCCTGCTCTGGGAGATTGGGGAAATCCTGTGGTTGGGAAACACTGCTCTAGGCCAGGGGTGAGCAAACTCATTTGATGTCACAACATCATATGACATCATGTTGCCATGGCAATGCATTGCTATTTGACCCCGCGGTGTCATATGACTCTGCATTGCCAGAGCAACATGTAGACAGAGGCGTCCGGAGAGCAGGGAAGAGGCAGTTACAGAGGCCTCACATGCTCCACAGGCAGTGTTTTCAATAAAATGTAAGTTTTAAAATAATAATAATTTTTACAGACATATAAATAATATTTCACATTTGGGAGTGGAAATAATATAGGGGGTACACATCGGGAGAGGGTTGGGTATGAGGAATATTCATAAAGTTAAAGGATCTATTATTTGAATATCACAATAAATATCTCATCTTTTATACATCTCTGCATATTAGTTAGTCAGAATTATACAATTCTTAGATCTTATCCTATGCAGAATGCACATTTTGTAGTTAGAGCATAATTGTGGAAGGGTTTACCCCTTGAATATCCGATTGAACTATCCAAGGTTGCCATATTTTTGGGAATTTTGCACATGAATCATTTAAAATATTTGTTAATGTTTACATTTGGCATGCAAACCAGATTCTATTTCTA
Source organism: Ascaphus truei (assembly GCF_040206685.1). Classification (NCBI taxonomy): domain Eukaryota; kingdom Metazoa; phylum Chordata; class Amphibia; order Anura; family Ascaphidae; genus Ascaphus; species Ascaphus truei. The sequence goes on along the minus strand of NC_134486.1, from coordinate 307,316,673 downwards.
ATTTTGGGAATTTGTGGTACTTCTTGTTGTTTCCACCGTGCTGCTATTTCACACCTTGTTGCTGTTGCAAAGTGAGCAATTAGTTTACCTTCTGCTTTGGATATTGCTTGAACTGGTATATTAAGAAGGAACAACCAAGGATCAAGTAGTAAATTTAGACTTAGAATACACTGCAGCCAATTCTTAACTTTTCTCCAAAGAGATGCTACTTGAGGACAGGACAACCAAATATGTACTAGATTGATTTTGTTTTCACAGCCTTTAGGGCATAAATGTGGATAGTTTCCATGGTATGAGATACCATCTCATTAATACCTTATATGTATTCTCCATTAGGGTAGTACATATTGAGCTCTTGGAAGCTGACAGAAATATCTTGTTCCACATATCCTCATCCAACACCTCCCCTAGATCAGATTCCCATTGTGACATATTTTAATTTGTGTGTTGAATCAGCTACTGTACACTGGCGACACACTTTATCGCAGTGCGGCCAGATCCGCAAGCCGGGAGATTTCCCGGCTTGCTAGTGGCCGCCCCTCGGCGTGCCGCGCGTCATAGACGCGCGGTCACGCGTCTTCGGGAGCCTGCGCCCCCTGCACGCGCGTCCAGGGCTCCCCGAGGGAGCCCTGGTGTCCCGCGATCTGCGGGACGGCGGCAGGGGGTTCCGGGGGACCCGGCGGACCCGGCAGCGGGAGGGAGAGCGCCCCGATCGGAGGGCGCTCTTCCGCTGCTTCGGCGCGCGCCCGTCACACTCGGGCGCGCGCCAGGCTACTGCTGCGGCACAGAATGGGCAAATGCTCGAATAAACTGTGCCGCAGCAGTATACATAAACTTTATACAGTTGTGAGATGAGACCCCCAGTGTCTGTTTCCATTAAGCATAGTTTTTCCAATGGAGAAATGGTTGGTGTTTAGTATAAAATGCCCTTTTTTGGAGGTACCAAAATTTTTTGGAATAAGGTATAGCTTTTTCTGTCAAGATTTGTTTAAAAGTGTGAATGCTCTTATCTGTAGCTAGATCTTAGTAATTCTGCTTGTTACCATGCTGTGAAATGTTGACTTCTTAGACCCGTGACAAAGCCAGTGTTATCCTGGATAGGAGTCATAAGAGAGTATTTAGTTGTTAGGGCAAATATAAGTTTTGTGGTTTCCCAAATCTTCAGAGAATTGATCATTGAGGGTAAAGGCTCCTTGATAGCCCCAGCATTTTAGTTCAATGTTGTTGTGGAAAGTGCGGGGCCCCTGAGGGCCGAACCCCACCCCCCTAGAAAATATTGTGCCCCCCAAGTTGGCACACCCATGCTCTAGGCCATAGTGTGGTAACACATTTGTTTCTGTTGGGTGGGTAAAGAGATGTTGAATTTTTTACTACTCGTTTTTGAATTGAGTGATAATAGAGAGTATTTCATGGTCAATTATTTATTTATTTGTAAAATGTTTTACCAGGAAGTAATACATTGAGAGTTACCTCTCGTTTTCAAGTATATCCTGGGCATAGAGTTAAGATGACAAATAATACATGGTTACAAATACAGTTACATACATAAGTGAACAGGGCAGGGCCACCAACAGAAATCATGGGGCCTGGGACAAATGAAAGGAGCAGCCCCCCCCCCGCCCCAAACCCATAGCGCCCCCCCAAACCCATAGCGCCCCCCACAAACCCATAGCGCCCCCCCGAACCCATAGCGACCCCCCCCCGAACCCATAGGGCACCTACCACGAAAAAATATTTTTTAGCACGAAAACGTTTACTTAACTGTTTTCTTATTGTGATACAGAAAAAAACCATTACAAAGCAACCTGTTTATTTTTATATTTTCAATAAAAGACAGATGACTGCCTGTCTTGGTGGGTGAATGACTGGGTGAGTGTGTGGGTGCGAGAGTGAGCTATTGAGTGGATGAGAGAGTGAGCGAGTGACTGGGTGGGTGAGAGAGTGAGTGACTGGGTGGGTGAGAGAGTGAGTGACTGGGTGGGTGAGAGAGTGAGTGACTGGGTGGGTGAGAGAGTGAATGACTGGGTGGATGAGAGAGTGGGTGAGAGAGTGAGTGACTGGGTGGGTGAGAGAGTTTGTGAGTGTCTGGGTGGGTGAATGAGTGTCTGGGTGGGTGAATGAGTGTCTGGGTGGGTGACTGAGTGACTGGGTGGGTGACTGTGACTGGGTGGGTGACTGTGACTGGGTGGGAGACTGACACTGGGTGGGTGACTGAGTGACTGGGTGGGTGACTGAGTGACTGGGTGGGTGACTCAGTGACTGGGTGGGTGAATCAGTGACTGGGTGGGTTACTGGATGGGTGACTGAGTGAGCAACTGGGTGGGTGGGTGACTGAGTGACTGGGTGAGTGAGTGACTGGGTGAGTGAGTGACTGGGTGATTGAGTGACTGGGTGGGAGAGTGTGTGCGTGGGTGGGAGAGTGCATGCATGGGTGGGAGAGTGTTTGTGTGGGTGGGAGAGTGCGTGCGTGGGTGGGAGAGCGCATGCATGGGAGGGAGTGCACGTGCGTGGGTGGGATAGTGGGCAGGAGAGTGAGTGAATGGGCGGAAGAGTGAGTGAGTGAGCGGGAGAGTGAGTGGGCGGGAGAGTGAGTGGGCGGGAGAGTGAGTGGGCAGGAGAGTGAGTGGGCAGGAGAGTGAGTGGGTGGGAGAGTGAGTGACTGGGTGGTGGGTGACAGTAACTGGGTGGTGGGTGACAGTGACTGGGTGGTGGGTGACAGTGACTGGGTGGTGGGTGACAGTGACTGGGTGGTGGGTGACAGTGACTGGGTGGTGGGTGACTGTGACAGGGGGGTGGGTGACAGTGGGGTGGGTGACAATGACAGGGGGGTGGGTGACAGTGACAGGGGTGTGGGTGAGTGACAGGGGGGTGGGTGGGTGACAGTGACAGGGGGTAGGTGACAGTGACAGGGGGGTGGGTGACAGTGACAGGGAGGTGGTTGACAGTGACAGGGGGGTGGGTGACAGTGACTGGGTGGTGGGTGACAGTGACTGGTGGTGGGAGACAGTGACTGGGTGGTGGGTGACAGTGACTGGGTGGTGGGTGATAGTGACTGGGTGGTGGTTGGGTGACAGTGACTGGGTGGTGGGTGAGTGACAGTGACTGGGTGGTGGGTGACAGTGACAGTGTGGGTGGGTGACAGTTACAGTGACTGGGTGGTGGGTGACAGTGACCAGGTTGAGTGACTGGGTGGGTGGGTTGAGTGGGTGACTTACCCTGACCAGGTGGGTGCTGCTTCCTGCTTCCTTGCCACTTCCCCCCCTGCCCCAGATGTCCCCTTGTCAGCTGCTCGGGGGAAAGCACAGGAGGGGGGCGCACGGGAGGTGGGCTTGAGGGGCACACGGGAGGTGGGCAGCTGGGGGGGGGAGGTGTGCAGCTGGGGGGGTGCAAGATGCCGGGTGGCTGCAGCATCCTCTGCGGCTGCTGCTGGGTTGGCGCGTGGGAAGTGAGATCTGGGGGAGGGGCACGAGGCTGGCAGGTGGCTGCAGCATTCCCCGCGGCTGCTGTATGGGGCAGGAGGCGCACGCTGGGGTGCAGGGTTGGTGCTTCCCCTCCCTCTGTCCCACATGGGGATCGAGGAAGTGGGCAAGGGCAGCAGGCAGCAAGCAGCAGGCAGCAGGCAAGGCAGGACCTCAATTCTGCGCATGCGCAATCGTCGCCATTTAAATAAAACTTTTTTTTATTTTTTAAATATAACAGCCTGACTCACGGGGCCCGGGACGTCCGTGCCCTTTGTCCCCCCCTGTTGGCGGCCCTGGATCAGGGTATACATTATATTCAAGACATAGCATGCACAGCTAGAGATAATACATATTAATGGCATATGTAACAGTTACAGACCAGATTAAAATGTGAGACAGCTTTAGATTTGAAAGAACTGATGGTGGCTGTGAGAGTCTCTGGTAGATTGCTCCAGTTTTGGGGTGCACGGTAAGAGAACGAGGAGCGGACGGATAATTTGCTGAACCTTAGGACTATGAACAGTCTTTTGGAGTCAGATCTCAGATGATACGTGCTGCATGTGTTAGGGGTGAGGAGCTTGTTCAGATAGACGGCTAGCTTGCATGTGTTGTAGTTGCATTGGAGAACAAAACGGCCTATTAAATTGTAGAGGGTGTCAAGTTTGCTAAGGTGGGTTTGGGGTGCTGAGCTGTATACTATGTCCCCATAGTCAATAATTGGTATTAGCATCTGCTGTGCAATACGCATTCTGACCACCAGACTTAGGGAGGATTTGTTCCTGTAAAGTACAACTAGTTTGGCATAAGATTTGGATGTAAGGGTATCAATGTACATCCCAAATGTTAAATGGGAGTGAAACCATATGCCCAAGTATTTAAAACTAGTAACAGGAGTTAAGGGGTTTTTAGCGTTGGTTTTGATCTGGAGCTCAGTCATTGGAAGCTTTAAAAAGCCTTGGTTTCAAATACCATTGTTACAGTTTTGTCAGTGTTTAAAAACAGTTTGTTTTAGGAAATACGATTTTCATGTCTCAAATAGTCAGATTGAAGTATGTGTTCAAGGTCGGAGAGGCTAAGGCTGTGTGTATATACGATTGTGTCATCTGCATACATGTATATTGAAGCTCCCTTACAAGCTGTAGGAAGATCATTGATGAACACTGAGAAGAGTAGGAGCCTCAGAACAGAGCTTTGCAGAAAATCCCAGGTGATATCCAAGGGGTTGGAGTTAGAGCCTGAGATAGTCACATGTTGGGATCTACCTGATAGGTAGGAATGAAACCAGTTTAAAGCATGCTTCCCTATTCCAGAGCACTGCAGTTTGTTAAGCAAGATAACATGATCAACGGTATCAAAAGCCTTTGCAAAATCTAGGAATATTGCACCAGTGAGTGTCCCTGTTCCATTCCACACTGGATTTTATTGCAAACTTTTTGCAGGGTAGTTACCGTGGAGTGTTTGGGGCGAAAGCTAGATTGGAATTAGCTAGGGAAATTTGTCTTGGTATAGTAATCGCTTAATTGGGAGTGAACACATTTTCCCATGACTTTGGATAGTATTGGTAGAAGAGAGATTGGCCTGTAGTTTGAGACAGTGTTTTTGTCCCCACTTTTGAAGATTGGGACAACTCTGGCAATTTTCCAGGTCTTAGGGATATGGAAAAAAAAGGAGTATAGTGCGCAACTAAAAAAGGATCCCACGTGAAGGAGGCAAAAAATGAGTGCTCTGATTGCCCCATATTATAATAAAAACAAGGTAAATATGACCTTAGTGGAAAAATCACTAGAATGCGTTTGCAGCCGTCGTGGAGGGAGGCTCAACACCCCTACAGCTAAGAGAATGAAACAAAAAACACAGCGCACAACGCAAATAGTAAAGTATAAAAAATATAATATTATATTAAAATATTACGATTCTGCGTACATCAATGTAAAATAAACAGGCAATGAGTGGGTAAGGTTACCACACGCTGGAACTAGATCGAATCTTCAGCAGAGACACCAGTGGCACATCAGCAGCCGAAGACGTCCACTGAGGCACCGTCCATAGACCTCTGTGTGCTTGTGCTCCCACATTCATCAGGGCAACAGCATGGGTAGGAGCCGATGTCAAGTTCCACAATAGAGTCCAGGAAACTCAACGTGTCTCACACACCGCTCCACGCACTTCCGGTCGCGTGACTCGGGCGCACCGGTCGCTCGCTGATGACGTAGCGGGCCAGTTCCTTCCTCTCTGAGGCTAGATGATAGTCCGAAAATGTGCACAGCGATAAATACAAAGCGGGGCAATAGCAGACACAAGGGAGAGGCACAATGTACCCTACACGGTAGACGTAACTGATAACAGATGTGTGGCACTTATCCACACATCTGTGCTACAGATCTGTTATCAGTTACGTCTGCCGTGTAGGGTACATTGTGCCTCTCCCTTGTGTCTGTTATCGCCCCGCTTTGTATTTATCACTGTGCGCATTTTCGACCATCATCTAGCCTCAGAGAGGGAGGAACTGGCCCGCTACGTCATCAGCGAGTGACCGGTGCGCCCGAGTCACGCGACCGGAAGTGCGGGGAGCGGTGTGTGAGACACATTGAGTTTCCTGGACTCTCTTGTGGAACCTGACATCGGCTCCTACCCATGCTGTTACCCTGATGATTGTGGGAGCACACAGAGGTCTATGGACGGTGCCCACTGGACGTCTTCAGCTGCTGATGTGCCACTGGTGTCTCTGCTGAAGATTCGATCTGCAATTCACTATTTCCAGCGTGCAGTAACTTTACCCACTCATTGCCTGTTTATTTTACATTGATGTACGCAGAACCTTAATATTTTAATATAATGTTATATTTTTCATACTTCACTATTTGCGTTGTGCGCTGTGTTTTTTGTTTCGTTCTCTTAGGAATATGGCCTGCAGACAGAATAGAGTTGACTATGGAAGCAATTGGTTTGGCAATGGCTGGGGCTCCAAGTTTTAGGAACTTAGATTGCAGTAAGTCAGGTCTACATTGGCTGCTTAGTTTTAATTTGAGGAGCGCTTGTGTAATCGCCTCTTCGGATACTGGGACAAATTTGAAAATTGTGAGCAGTGTTGGGAGAGGGTGGGGCTATAGGGTTACTCCCAGAATGAGGTTCATGTTTGTGGTTAGGGTTGCGTTTCGCTAATAATTGAGTAGCACTCATCACAAAGTGATAATTGAATGCATTTGCAATGTCAGTGGGGTTTGTCAGAGTAATATCCTCCTTATTGATATTATTTGGTTGTTGATAGCTAGAAAGCTGGAATATATTGTTGATAACCTTCCAGAAGTTAGCTGGATTTGATGTATTCTGGTAATGTATTCTGGTGAAGATTGTCAGAGTAATACTTTGCTTTTGCATGTCTTCTGTGCCTTGTGCACATGTTCCGCAGGCATCTGTAGTGATTTAAATCCTTGGTAGTGCCAGTTACTTTGTAGCTTTTCCACAAGGCATCCCTGAAATGGTAGAGTGCTACAAGGTCAGTTGAAACACACGGAGAGTGGGCCCCCGTACTCTTATAATGCGTAGTGGAGCATGGGTATCACAGAGTTTTAAGAACTCAGGTTGAAAATAGTCGAGCGCAGAATCAGGAATTAAGTCAAATCTGTACCAAGGGCAGTTAGTAAGGTCAGCCAGAAACTGTTGTGGGTTAAAGTTTCTAAATGTTCTAGTGAGGAGAACTTTAGGGCTTGATTGGGGTGGTTTAATTTTCCTTACACAGTGCACTATTGCATGGTCACTGAAAATGTCAGGTAGAATGCCAGAGGAATGGATTCTGCTTGGATTTGAGGAGAACATCCAGTCTAGCAAGGAATGGTTGTGAGACTTCAGGTTTGTCTGTGTGGGTTGGGAAATGAGTTGCGTTAGGTTAAGTGACTTGAGATGTATTCGGATTTTGTGGTTTTTAGGGTCGAGCTTATAGGGCTCTGCTCGTCCTCTAGATGGCTGCTGCCATGAAGTATCAGGACTATCTCACTTCCTGGCAAATCCTGCACTTACTCACCAACAGGAAGTGTCTTCAAGCATACTGAAGCAAGCGAGGCCATCCTGCTTCCTGGCAATTCTTGCCCTTCTTCTCCTGACAGCATGCAAACCCCACTCCGGCTCTCATTGCCAGCAGCTGCCGCTGGTCCTTAAATAGCAGTCAGTTGCTACCTGCCCTGGACTGTGCAAAGTAGTACTCCTGTACTCTTTGTCTTTTGTTCCTGTTTCTACATGCTGTGTTCTGCTTGGACTTCCACATGGACCCCTTCTCGTCTTCTCTTTTCTTTCCGAGAATGAGACTTCTCTCCTTCCATTAGTGATGTATAGTATACCGTCCCGTGTAGTGTAGGACCTGCTGAAGAGAGTTTACCGTGACGTGGTAGCGGGCTTATAATTCTTTGGCCAAAGCATTTAACTAAAGAACCCTTACTTTGAATTTAGTGCTGCTTTTCTATTTTCGCTCACCGAGGACTCAGCAGTCTCTGCGGTTACTGGCACTCTGCCCTTAAGGAGGCTCGACGTCCTCCAGGGAATAACTACCTGTGCCACGGAGCTTGACTCTGTCCCCCAGTCGCATAGCGCCTCTCTGCGGCGCGCTTACATGATGTCGTGCACCACTCCCCAGCGGCGCGACAACTATCTCTTACCACTTATATCCTGCAGCTTATCCTAGCCCTCGCATAGGCCGAGCCTCTCTCGCACGCGGCGTGCTCACGTGACTTCAAGCACCACTCTCCAGCTGCCTGGCAACTAATGTCTTCGCTTGTTTCCTGCATCCTTTCCTGACCTCTGCTGAGGCCGCGTCTCCGCTCCGCCTCCCTTGCTACTGGTTCCTATCTCTCATCTATATCCTGTTCAGTCTATCCCACCTCAGTACCGGACGTCCTCCTTGTGAGTGGGAGCGCAAGTGTTACACGAGCTAATTGAAGTTGAAATCCCCAGGAACTAGCAGCTCACTCTTCTCATTCAGAGAGGAAATGGAGCAAAGAAACTGGGTGATATCAGTCAGGGACTGGAGAGGGGCGATAGATGCCAGCAACCTTGATAGGCTTAGAAAATGGGAAGCAGATTTTGCCAACTAGGATTTCAAAAGAGGGTGGGCATGGGGGGCAATTTAACAGTGTAAATTGTAAGGTGCCTGCATTATAAAATAACACCCCTCCTCCTATCTTTGACTTATTTCTCCTAGAAAGGAGTATCCCTGAATAGCGATCAGGGGTTTTAGGGGTTAGCCATGTTTCTATGAGAATGATGGCTTTTGGTTTATGCATAAGGCACCATGCCCTTAGTTCATCCAGTTTGGGCAGCAGGCTTCGGATATTTACTGTACTGTATATGGGCGACAGATAGACCTTTTTGGAATTTGAATGGGGTATTCTCAGGGGTATGCGACAGAGTTGAAAAGGGAGGGCCAGGGTTAAGTTCAATATTACCTGCTAAAGAGAGTAACAGTATGAGTAGAAATTTGAGCAGTTGTTTGCAAGTTGTAAATTTGTGATGTTTATAGTAAATCAAACCTAATTATTTAAGGAAATGTAACGTAATACATTTCCTTATTGCCATGATGAAGAACAACATTTAACAGACTAACATTATTTGCATTGATGTTTCTACTTTAACATGAGTGCACAGTACTTCCAACTCTTTATTATATGTACATTTCTGAGAATTTAGTCAATTGTCTGGAGACTGCATTTTTGTTTTGAAAGATAAACGATAACATTAAATATATACATATAAATATAATTATAATGGCATCATGATATCATGCAGTTACTAGGAGAAACATATGAAATATCTGCTGGAACCCAAGAAATTCATACAGTATGTAGATATTAACTTCCTTGTAACTGTGCTTTGGTGTAGCCCAGCTTCCATGGCAAACCCGTGGGTATTCCAACCCTGCCCATACACAAACCATGGCACTGAAGCCACTTAGCTATGGCAAATAGTTTTTTCTTTCCATCACTGCAGAGAATGTGTAAAGAAATTCTGTAATTTTAAGACATTAAACCTTTGCCTAAGATACGCCTGCACAAAATTCAACCTTGATGATTTTAACAAAATGCTCATTCTAACCAATGTCTACCTAATTTAGCCCCCCAAAAAAGAGAGAATTTGACAGAAATCAACAAATTCCGTGATTTATCACTTACAGTATATAATATATATATATTCATAGTAGCACTTTGCACATCTCTACCTGACTGTGCAGTGAAGACAGAGGGGGTGATGTATGAAGGCAAATCTTGTGCAAAATTGACATTTAATTGCGTCATTTTCACTGTCTCTGCATCAATGTATCAAGGTCTTTGCTCCAGGTTTAGCGCCGTTTGCGTCCCCTTGCAATTTGGGGAGTGACAATAGGAGGAGTTAGGGAGAGGGAGAAGCTACACGGTGTAACTTTTGTATCTTGTATTTGCGTCCAAAATATCTGCCAAGTCTGAGGTGGTGTAAACGTTTCTGCCTTATAGTTTGGGACAAATATAAAAAATCAGATTTCTACATTTGACACAAACGCCAGCAAAAAATGGAACAATGCTTTAAAAAAAAAAACCTTCTACGTGCACTTTCCTTACGTTGATACATCTCCTCCATTGAATTAAATTTTTTTTAACAATTTTAATGTACAGTATGCATACATTAAATTATTGACATTTGCCCGTGTCCTGCAAATTTCCCTTCAATCTGGAGAGAAACATTATACTAACATAGTAGTATGAGCAACGAATGCTCTGGACAGATTTCTGCACATTCCATTGTAACGCAAGCTTGGAAAATGTTGCTGTAAGCCAATGTACATCATAAAATTGACAATAGCCAAAAAACACTGCCCACTATATCAAAATGAAAAATCAGAAAAGATAAATTACAAACACAATACACATGCTACAAATCTTTCCCTCTTCAAAATACCTATATTGATAGCATAAAAAAGAAGTTGAAATGTTGATCCAGGTTAAGTGAAAAAGTTCAACCAATCCGATATTTTACAGTATTTGTATACAAGTAATAGAATGAGCGATGCTTATGAATTGATAAAGCAAGATAACAAGAATGAACAAAACGGAGTCAACTTGTTCTTAAAGATGCAGTTCCATGTAATACCACATTGAACTAATGGCTGTGATATGCTACAAGCACTGTAGGTTTAAGCCTTTGTAATTGATGAATATGAGTCAAATATAAGTATATTGAAATCATTGTTAAAGGTAATTTACAATGAGAATGGACTTACCGGTTGGTGATTGGCTTTTAAGTACGAGCATATGATGAAAATTATTATTTGGTGAAGATGATGAGATAATGTTAGTAAAAGTAACCCTAGACTAAAGGTTATGCAGTATACAAACATTTCTCAGGCACATTATTAATAGTTGATTCAAAATACGTATAGAGTACTTATTTGATTTGTACTGACCCTTTGAGTGTCGTAGGTGCCATGGTACAACCATGACACACTAACTTAATCCAGTACCACTAAATATGTTGACTTATTCCTCTCCTCTTGTCTCGTAACCTCTTCTAACTGCTACCTACAATACTGTACTTCTCCTGTACTTCTCCCTATTTCTGGCATTCCTCACCATGCAGCAACAGTCTCCTCTAGCTTTAGGAGTTTTAAAAGTTCTCTGAGAACTCGTCTCTTTAAGGAAGCCTATCTGACACAGCGGTGACATCCATACACTCCAAACGCCATCCTATGTATGTCATTCCCTCATTGTTATTTATTTATTTATTTATAAAATATTTTACCAGGAAGTAATACATTGAGAGTTACCTCTCGTTTTCAAGTATGTCCTGGGCACAGAGTAAGACAAATAATACATGGTTACAAATACAGTTACATAAATGAACAGGGTATACATTATATACAAGACATTGTTAAAGAAAATATATATTATGGGCGTATGAAACAGTTACAGACCAGATTAAAATGTGAGACAGCCTTAGATTTGAAAGAACTTAAACTGGTGGTGGATGTGAGAGTCTCTAGTAGGTTGTTCCAGTTTTGGGGTGCACGGTAGGAGAAGGAGGAACGGCCGGATACTTTGTTGAGCCTTGGGACCATGAACAGTCTTTTGGAGTCTGATCTCAGGTGATAAGTGCTGCAAGTGGTAGGGGTGAGGAGCTTGTTCAGATAGCTGAGTAGCTTGCCCAGAAAGTATTTAAAGGCAAGACAGGAAAGGTGAACTTTGCGCCTAGACTCTAGTGATGACCAATCTAGTTCTTTAAGCATTTCGCAGTGATGTGTGTTGTAGTTGCATTGGAGAACGAAACGACAAATTGAATTGTAGAGGGTGTCAAGTTTGCTAAGGTGGGTTTGAGGTGCCGAGCCATATACTGTGGCGCGGCTGGTTGTTTTTTTTTGCCGACGCGTGCTCCGCGTCACTGATGCACGGTCACGCATGCCAGGGTGTGTGCGCACGTGCCAGGGTTCCCCAAAGGTGGTGGCAGGGTAAGGGGGGATGTGGAGGACCCGGAAAGCAGAGGGGGACCCGGAGAAGCAGAGGCGGAGGTCGCGAGGGGAACGAGGGGAGGGCTGCGGGGAAGATGCGGCTGGCGCGCGGCCAAGTTCGGTGCCAGCCCGAAAAAAGCCACGGGACAAGACGGGTAAATGTAAGACTGAAGTTGGCCGCAGCAGTACTATGTCTCCATAGTCAATAATTGGCATTAGCATCTGCTGTGCGATACACTTTCTGACCAGGACACTTAGGGAGGATTTGTTCCTGTAAAGTACCCCTAGTTTGGCATAGGTCTTGGTTGTCAGGGTATCAATGTGCATTGCAAATGTTAAGTGGGAGTCAAACCATAAGCCCAGGTATTTAAAACTAGTAACAGGAGTTAGGATGGTGTTGGCGTTGGTACTAATCTGGAGCTCAGTCGCTGGAAGCTTTAAAAATTTAGTCTTGGTCCCAAACACCATTGTTACAGTCTTGTCAATGTTTAAAAACAGTTTGTTTTGGGAAATCCAGTTTTCGAGTCTCAAAAAGTCAGACTGAAGTATGTGTTGAAGGTCAGAGAGGCTATGGCTGTGTGCATATAGGATTGTGTCGTCTGCATACATGTGTATTGAGGCTTCCTTACAAGCTGTGGGAAGATCATTAATGAACACTGAGAAGAGTAGGGGCCCCAGAACAGAGCCTTGCGGGACACCACAGGTGATATCCAGGGGGTTGGAGTTAGAGCCTGAGATGGACACATGTTGGGATCTTCCTGATAGGTAGGACTGAAACCAGTTTAAAGCATGTTTCCCTATTCCAGAGCTCTGGAGTTTGTTAAGCAGGATAGCATGATCAACTGTGTCAAAAGCCTTTGCAAAATCTAGGAATACTGCACCAGTGAGTTGTCCCCGTTCCATTCCACACTGGATTTCATTGAAAACTTTTAGCAGGGTAGTTACAGTGGAGTGTTTGGGACGAGAGCCAGATTGGAATTGGCTAGGAAAATTTGTCTTGGTATAGAAATCGCTTAATTGGGAGTGGACACATTTTTCCATGACTTTGGATAGAATTGGGAGAAGTGAGATTGGCCTGTAGTTTGAGACAGTGTTTTTGTCCCCACTTTTGAAGATTGGGACAACTCTGGCAGTTTTCCAGGTCTTAGGGATATGGCCTACAGACAGGATAGAGTTGACTATGGAAGCAATTGGTTTGGCAATAGCTGGGGCACCATGTCGTAGGAACCTAGATTGTAGTAAGTCAGGTCTGCATTGGCTGCTTAGTTTTAGTTTGAGGAGCGCTTGTGTAATCTCCTCTTTAGATACTGGGCCAAATTGAAAATTGTGGGCAGTGTTGGGAGGGGGTGGGGCTATGTGTGTACTCCCAGGATGAGATTCACATTTGTGGTTTGGGCTGTGTTTCGCTAATAAGTTAGCGGCACACCCCACAAAGTAATCATTGAATGCATTTGCAATGTCAGTGGGGTTTGTTAGAGTAATATCCCCCTTAGTGATATTACTTGGTTGTTGATGGTTAGGAGGCTTGAATATATTGTTGATAACCTTCCAGAAGTTAGCTGGGTTTGATGTATTTTGGTGGAGATTGTCAGAGTAATATTGTGCTTTTGCGTGCCCTGTTTGCCTTGTGCACATATTCCGCATGCATCTGTAGTGATTGAGATCCTTGGTAGTGCCAGTTACTTTGTAGCTTTTCCACAAGGTATCCCTGAGCTGGTAGAGTGTAATAAGGTCAGTTGTAACCCATGGAAGGTGGGCTCCCCGTACCCTTATTTTGCATAGTGGAGCATGGGTATCGCAGAGTTTTAAGAACTCGGATTGGAAATAGTCGAGTGCAGAATCAGGGTCGGGAATTAAATCGATTCTGTGCCATGGGCAGTTGGTAAGGTCATCCAGAAACTGTTGTGGGTTAAAGTTTTTAAATGTTCTAGTGAGGAGAACTTTAGGGCTTGAATGGAGCGGTTTAATTTTCCTTACATAGTACACTATTGCATGGTCACTGAAAATATCAGGAAGGATGCCAGAGGATTGGATTCTGCTGGGGTTTGAGGAGAGAACCCAGTCTAGCAAGGAATGGTTATGCGATTTCAGGTTTGTCCGTGTTGGTTGGGAAATGAGTTGTGATAGGTTCATTGACTTGAGTTGTATCTGGATTTTGTGGTTTTTAGGGTCAAGCCAATTGAAGTTGAAATCCCTAAGAACTAGCAGCTCACTCTTCTAATTCAGAGAGGAAATGGAGCCAAGAAATTGAGTGATATCAGTTAGGGATTGTAGAGGGGCTTTAGGGGGGCGGTAGATGCCAGCGAGCAAGATGGGCTTAGAAAAGGGGAGGCAGATTTTGCCAACTAGAATTTCAAAAGAGGGTGGGCTTGGGGGGCAATTTAACAGTGTAAATTGTAATGTGTCTGCAATATAAAATAACACTCCTCCTCCTCTCTTTGACCCATCTCTCCTAAAAATGGAGTATCCCTGAATGGCAATATTTGCATCAGGGGTTTTAGGGGTTAGCCATGTTTCTGTAAGAACGATGGCTTTGGGTTTATGCATAAGGCACCATGCCCTTAGTTCGTCCAGTTTGGGCAGCAGGCTCCGGATGTTTATATGGGTGACAGATAGCCCTTTTTGTAATTGAAAGGTGGAATGCTCAGGGGCATGGGACAGAGTTGAAATGGGAGGACCTGGGTTAGGTTCAATATCACCTGCTAAAGAGAGTAATAGTATGAGTAGAAATTTGGGTAGTTGTTTGCAAGTTGTAAATTTGTGATGTTTGCCATTAGAGAGAGCAGTGGTTGGTTTGCTGGTTTTTAGAGTTCTCCACCAACATTCAGTAGATAGTACAAGGCTTTTGAGTAGTCCAGGCTGTATGGTGATGTTGGGTGGGGGCCAGGATGGAGGAGTTTGTAGTGGATAGAGGGAGTAACATCTCCATGAGGCCAGGAGAAAGAAAAAAGTTAAGATACATAGCAGGTTCATTATGCCAGAGGTAGGCAGTGCTGCATGGAGCTGTTGTGAGCAAAGTGAGTGTGTGCAGACTAAACAGAAAGGGTGTGCCTGTTCCTTGTCAAATGTTTTGCTGCATTGCAATGCTAGAGTCAATTCAGGGTTTCAGTGTTTTGTGCAGCCAGTTTTGGGAGAGGCTGCAGTGAAATAAGTTGTAAAGGGGTGAGGGGTTAAATATGCAGGTTAACAAGCATGGGATCATAGTGTGGTCATAAAAGCTCACCGTTTGTTGCCTTGAGTAAAACAGTTTGCAGAAAGATGCAGTCCCCAGTCACCTCTAATCAAACTATAGACTAACTATTATTGTCACTTTAAATGCATCACTCTTAAGATGCCAATGCTACCTTGCCAATGCAAGGGGGATATGTGTTTTACACATCTAAAGCAGTCACATGACCCTCCCCCCACCCCAATAAATCAGCCTGTTCCAGTTGGTCAATTAACAGCAAACCGTTAAGAGGGGGGAAAAAAAATATTCCACCTTTTGATATACAAACATACCAAGAGAGCAATAGTACAAGCCAGGAGTGTAATTCTTTCAAAACAGGACTTGCATATCAGGGACATACCAAGAGAGCAATAGTACAAGCCAGGAGGGTAATTCTTTCAAAACAGGACTTGCATATCAGGGACATACCAAGAGAGCAATAGTACAAGCCAGGAGGGTAATTCTTTCAAAACAGGACTTGCATATCAGGGACATACCAAGAGAGCAATAGTACAAGCCAGGAGGGTAATTCTTTCAAAACAGGACTTGCATATCAGGGACAAACCAAGAGAGCAATAGTACAAGCCAGGAGGGTAATTCTTTCAAAACAGGACTTGCATATCAGGGACATACCAAGAGAGCAATAGTACAAGCCAGGAGGGTAATTCTTTCAAAACAGGACTTGCATATCAGGGACAAACCAAGAGAGCAATAGTACAAGCCAGGAGGGTAATTCTTTCAAAACAGGACTTGCATATCAGGGACATACCAAGAGAGCAATAGTACAAGCCAGGAGGGTAATTCTTTCAAAACAGGACTTGCATATCAGGGACATACCTGTGAAGAGAATGCAATTAGATCCATGTCGTATCTGCTGAGATTATTGGTCTTGCGTGAAGAAAGTAAATATATAACTATAGTCTAACTATTATTGTCACTTAAAATGATCACTTTAAATGCATCACTCTTAAGATGCCAATGCACTGCAGCATATGTTGGTGCTTCATAAATAAATGCTAATAATAAAATAACAATATTAAATACAGTACATAACCCTTAGTCCAATTAATTGTGAGGCACTGAAAAAAAATGCACTCAAGTGGAATGACCATGAATTGGAAGGATACTATAAAAGTAAACTTTTAATTACTTGCCTTAAAATAATACAATAATGAGTGATTAAAAATGATAAAATCACAGTTAATAGCCTGTGTATGTACAAAGGGGGTGGGTTCGGGTCATTGCAGAGTACTAAATAAGACTTAACCAGTGCAATCAATGACATTGATTGAAGTAGACTAGCCACCAATTGCTACCTGCAATTGAATAACACATGCTCTAAGATCAGCTGCTGTGTCTTGACAGCCTGTAGACAGTATTAGACAGTATTTATATTAGCAACGTAGATAGCAACGATGTAGTCAAATGTAGTCAATACGTCTAGCACTGAACATTTGGTCTGTTAGTTAATAGTGTTTTAGTAACTGATAGAATTATCTGCTAGATGACCAATTGAATTTAGATACTGTATCACAGTAACCAGATGCGAGTGGTTTAAGTTATAGGTAGAAAGTCTCTAAGTGAAAGAAAACTACTAAGCGTGCCAGTATTTGGAGACAAACAGATCCAGGAGAAACGAGATCGCCTCCGTTTGGCTCCTATAATCAAACGCTCACAGTGGGAGGATTGTAGATTACTGCAGCTGCAGGGAGCTGCTCCATATTAGGCCTGTTCTATAGTGCCGGGCGCGCGCTACGCTGTGCGCGCGGAATTTTAGTCGGCTGACGTCAGTCAGCTTATCTATAATGGCGCCACGCGCGCGCACGGCAAGGATAGTAGAACCGGCCGACAGGGGGAAAGAAGGAAAAAAGAAAGAAGAAAAAAAGAAAGAAATCGCGCCGCTACCGCCGCTGAAAAGGTAAGTATATGAATGTATATGAGTGTATGTATGTATGTGTGTGTGTGTGTGTATGTGTATGTATCTACTGAAAAAAACAAACAAAAAACAGGCGCACTCATAGCGTAGTAAAGTTTACAAAATTTGTATGGAGTAGGATAAGTAAAAATGCACACTCACAAACATAACGGGAAAAAAAGCATTCATGAGTAATACTCAATCGCCAGCCAGAAAGCAGGATGTCAGCAGCTCCAATACAACCGTCTGATATGGAGGAAAAACAGCAACACTGCAATTTCACTCCGTGTATCGGAGCAGGTAGGAGGTGTCTCTCTATTCCAAGCCCTTCGTCACAACAATGGGCCTCTGGTATCAATCTCGCGAAGTTTGGTGACGTCACTGGTCTTCTCCGGGTAGACTGCGACGATCTCCGCAAGATAAACACTGTGTACGGCGGCGCTTGGTATTGAGTACCAAGATGGAAATAGTCCCGAAAGTGAAGTGGCATGTAAATAATAAAACTGGACAATAATAATAAATCACAAGGCACTCCCTACGCATTTCATCTTAAAAAGACTTCTTCAGGGAAAAAGCATAGGTTTTAATCATATATTTATAGTAAGATTGACCAGTAGAACAACAGAAAAGCTAATTAGTAGAATACATATCAGATGAGTAGTTGGGAACTAAATTAACCCCTATAGATGCTGGGTTGAATATACAAAACATGTCAAAAAAGAACATAACACTATAATACATAAGTATACAATAAAATAAATATATGGATATATAAAAATATAAATATGCAATCATATATTTTAACCCAGGAGGGTAACCAAGGAAAAGAACAAATGATAAACATTGATTCTTTACTAAATAACAAACAGACTTCCTAGATGTAAATATTAGACATAAATATGACAGGTGTTATAAATGGAGATGATTCAGAGGGAGCAGTTGATGAGAAAAAATGCTCTATGGATTAATAGTGAAAAAATAGAAATGAGGGGGGGAAAAGGAGGGGGGGGAAGGAAAGGAAGGGT
Organism: Ascaphus truei; assembly: GCF_040206685.1. Classification (NCBI taxonomy): domain Eukaryota; kingdom Metazoa; phylum Chordata; class Amphibia; order Anura; family Ascaphidae; genus Ascaphus; species Ascaphus truei. The sequence continues at coordinate 307,298,603 of NC_134486.1, read as the reverse complement.
ATGAATGGGGGGGAGGAAGGGGGAGGAAAAGGGGGAGGTGGAGAGGGGGGGGGGGAAAGGGAGGGAAGAACGAGGAGGGAAGAAGGAGGGGGGGTAGGGGGGGAAAAGGGAAGGAAAGGAAAGGGATGGAACCAAAATTGTATTGATAAATATATCATAGTGCAAATTCTAATAAATGCATACGTGGATCACCACACTGCAATGTTATCATGTGATAAATATAACTAAAAAAGAAGAGAGAAGATGCACAAAGGTGTCAAGATCGGTGGTGGCCACACAAGCGAAGCAAATATCACCTAAAGGAGAAATGTATATTATAATAAGTAAATAAAAATGTATATTTTTAATAAGAACATATCAATTAAAGATAATAGGAAAACTGTTGGATTGATCAAACAAGTGTGGCAGGACTGAGCCCCCACGAAGGGAACGAAGTACATCGCTCAAACCAGACCTCCACGACGACTCACAACACCGACAAACAAGCCTGAAAGAAACCATTAGACTACTGTACTGATATCAATTTTGTCAATTTTGAAAGGGAAGTGTCACGCTTGTGCTCCCCACACAAGCGCAGAGAGAAAGGGAAGTTCCCAGTAGTGAGGTGGGGAGGCCGCAGGGGATACGAAGGGAGTAAGTTGCCGCGCAGCTGGGGATCGGTGCACATAGTCACGTGACCGCGCCACGCGCATGAGAATGCGCGACGCATCCGGAGGTGCGGTGCCTGGCTCAGAAATACGAGTGATCCAGCTGCATGTGCGCGCATGCTCTGACAGCAGAGCGGGAGTGCGCTCGTTCTCAGGCACCAACGCGGGGGTTGCTGGAAGCCAACGCTTCAGCACAGGAGTCTGGAACGGGAACCAGGAACATGGACATGGAACTAGGAACATGAACAGGAATATGGAAGGAACCGGGGAGGTAGAGTCCAGAGCACAAGGTAACATCCACAAAGGAATAGCTTCTTGGAGGACGTCCAGCCTCCTTAAAGGCATAGTGCCAGAAACAGCAAGGTGCAGCGAAACTAAACATAACATAAGGGTACTTAGTCTAATCCATTGGCCAAGGAATTATAAGCCTGCTACCACATCAAGGTGAACCCGACTAAGCAGGTACCTACACTACCCGACGGTAAACTAACTTCAGTAGTATAAGAATGACTGTCCCAGTCTTCCGGAATCCAAAGGAGATAAGTAAAGTCCCAAGGAGGTCCAGGCAGGAACAGCGTGCGATGGCAGGCACCAGGGCAGGCAGCAAAAGACTAAATGCAAAGAGAAAGTCAAAGAGAGGCTTACTTCCTGTCAGGGAGAAGAGGGCAGGATTTGCCAGGAAGCAAGATGGCGTTGCTTGCTTCAGAATCCTTAAAGACACAGGATTTTGACTCGCAGCTAGAGGGCGGCAATCAGAAGTAAACAGGTAAGGAAGGAACACGCCGCAGGGGGCGTGTTCCGTGCATCGTTACAGTACCCACCTCTTAAGGATCGAACTCCGAGCGATCCAACAGACAAAGGGGCAGCGATGCATAGGAAGATAGACTCGCAGCTAGAGGGCAGCGCCCGCCACACAGAGAATCAACAGGGAATCTGGACTCGCAGCTAGAGGACGGCACATGCCATACAGAGGGACATCAGGGAAACTAGGCATAGGTAGAGAATACGCCACAAAAGGATGTGAAACTTGACTCGCAGCTGGAGGGTGGCGCACACCGTCACGTGTATGCGCCACGCGTGAGAGAATGCGTGACGCGACCGGGGGTGGCCGGGCTCCATGGTACGAGTAGGGAACCGTGGGTGCGTGCATGCTCTATAAGGAGAGAGGGAACAGAGATGCGGCAGGTAAGGAGGGAGCACACCGCAGGGGGCATGTTCCCCGATTCCTTACAGTATCCCCCCCTTCAGGATCGGACTCCGAACGATCCTTACTAGACTAGGGGGGACTATAGGATCTCCCAACATTACAGGGGTACAGGAACCCAGATAGGTAGCCACTGAGTGCTATTTAAAGGAAGCAGCAGCTGTAAGCAATGAGAAAGTCAAAGAGAGGCTTACTTCCTGTCAGGGGGAAGAGGGCAGGATTTGCCAGGAAGTAAGATGGCGTTGCTTGCTTCAGAATCCTTAAAGACACAGGATCTTGACTCGCAGCTAGAGGGCGGCAATCAGAAGTAAACATGTAAGGAAGGAACACGCCGCAGGGGGTGTGTTCTGCGCATCGTTACATTGAGGCCATCCGGATATAATGTACAGAGTACATATATCCAGTATGTCTCTCTGACACAATTTTTTTAACCTATCACCCTCCGATAAGGAAGGTGAGATGAACTCGATTCCAATGATGGACAGGGAGCATGGGTCTTTATTATGCATAGAATCATAATGGCGAGATAATCTATGTGACTTAAGACCATGTTTTATATTTCTACGGTGTTCGAGAAATCTCGTGCTTAGAGTTCTCGAAGTGCGGCCTACATATTGCAGACCGCATTGACATGTTATGAGATAAATGACATATACACTCAAACAATTAATATAGTCCTTGATCTCATATAATGAACCGTTAGAAAAAGATTTAAATTATGTGGTCTTATTGATATGCCCACAAGTGATACATCTACTTCTGCCGCAAGAGAAATTTCCTCTTGCTATGGTATCCCTGGATGTACCAGAATGTAAATCACTAGTAGATTTTAATCTACTTGGGGCTGTAATGGTCTTCAGACACCTAGCTTTTTTAAAAACAATAGGAGCTCGTGTGGGCACTTTGGTGCCTATAATAGGATCATTTTGGATGATGCTCCAATGTCTATTAATAATATACTTAACCTGGTAAGCTAGTTTATTATATTGAGTAATAAACTTAGGAAATGAATATGATAAATTCTCCCTAGATTTGTCCATCAGTGAATTGTGTCCAACTTGATTGGATCTGGCCTTGGACCTCTCAAGCAGGATATTCCTATCAGTAGAATCCGCATCATCAAAAGCCTTCTGTACCACTGTTCTATCATATCCTTTGTGGAGTAACTTATTGGTTAAGGCCTCTCCTTGTATATGAAAATCTGAGTTCTGGGAGCAATTCCGACGAATCCTAAAGAATTGGCTTTTAGGGATGTTATTCAACCACTTCTTATAGTGGTTGCTACTGTACTGCAGGTAGCTATTTGTGGTCACAGGTTTGAAATGTGTCTTACTGAGTATCCGCATATCCGCTCTATCAATGAACAGCTCAAGGTCTAAAAACACTATCGTATCTGGATCAATTAAATGGGTAAATGTCAAACCCATATCATTCTCATTGAATGAGTCCAGTATGTCTTTCAGTTGGCCCCTATCACCATCCCAAATCATAATAATATCATCAATGAAACGGCCATAGAAAACCAGACCCGCCACCAGCCGCGCATTCCCCCAAGCATGGAGGTTCTCCCACAACCCCATATGTGTGTATGTGTGTATGTATGTATGTGTGTGTATGTGTATGTATGTACAACATATTAAAAAATTATTTCAGGTTTTATTTATTTTAAAAACACACACATACACATACATACATATATACACATACATACACACACATGTACATACACATGCATACACATGCATACACATACACACACACAGACGCACACAGTATATACACAAAAGGTGTGCGGAACGTGCACGCGCCTTCGCACAGGCACATGCACGCGCACGGTCGCACACTCTATATAACAACCCTAAGATGCAGTGTCTTTGCACTACCTATTTGATATCGTAATATGCTACAGTATGTCGCGAACAGGCCTGATACTTTAAGGCTCAAAACCCCTTATGGCCCAACATACATTTTGCTCCCTGTACAGAGGTTTTTCAAGTGCAATTAGTCTAGATTTGATCAGTTTGAATCATTATCATTAATGTATTATTTTAAGGCATGTATTATATTTTGCCTACTAATGTTTGCACTTCACAATGGGAACATAAGTGGCTTTACTTCTACCTCATCTAGTTGTTAAATTCACAGGTGGTTGTAATCCTGAGCAAATTCAGCTTCCATGATAAGAATTGATTGTAAACCCCTCAGATCTGAGATTTCTTTCTCACTCTGCGGTTTAATGTTTTTTTCCCTGTTTGAAGTCATCATACCCTTTTATTGTCATCTAAATAATAATATGGTTTTGTTCTGAAATTCTGTTTGAACAAAAACATATCTTTAGAAATGTTAGATCTTTCTATTTTATTAAATTCCTGTTGATTTATCTACTTTCATGATGCTACAGTAAGTTTATTTTCCAGGTTATGCTAGACCAGAAACACTGCCAAATTAACTTAGGAAATAACTTTGCCCTAAGTACTGTACTCTCTATGAGTTTGTCATGACTCATGTAGTTGCCATTCAGCAAAACAGCTAAAGTTAGTTTACTGACTATGGAACTGAGAATGTCTGTTTGTTTACATATTCCACAGTGGAGGAAAAGAAGTACAGAGAAGTTGCAGTCGACAGACAAACAGGATCCATGTTAACACCTTGTAAACTTCCTCTAGCAAGGTAATGTATCAAAGTCTCACAGCTGCAAAATCAGGGCAAAGCTGGAAAAAAAAAAAACACTGCACCAGATTTTTCAAAGAAAAGGGTCTTCACAAATTTAAAAAAAAAAAGGTTTTCAGCCAGGATAACTTGATATATAGAGGCCTGTTCATTAAACAACATCCATTTTTCCATCTCTTAAATCCTTATAACATGACCAAACCATGTGAAAATTGCCATTTTTGAGGCAATATGGACACAGTTATGTAATTTTGAGCGGTATGCAAATTATCAGATATGGAAACATTCTTTGTAGCATGTGTAGCACCTTTTGTCCCACCCTAAGTGAGATCATGTAGCCAGGGCCACCAACAGAAATCATGGGGCCCAGGACAAATGAAAGGAGCAGCCCCCAACACCCCCAACCCATAGCGAACCTACCACGGGAAAATATTTTTTTAGCGCGCAACTTTTACTTAACGGTTTTCTTCTTATACTAATACGGAAAAAAACATTACAATGCATCTGTTTATTTTTATATTTTCAACAAAAGACAGGTGACTGCCTGCCTGGGTGGGTGACTGCCTGGTGGGTGACTGCCTGGTGGGTGACTGACTGACTGACTGGGTGAGTGGGTTGGTGAGTGAGCAACTTGGTGAGTGAGTGACTGCCTGGGTGGGTGCTGCTTCCTGCTTCCTTGCCCGCCAGACGCTTCCCCCCTGCCTCCGATATCCCCACGGCTGCTGCCCAGGCCGGGAGGTAGGTGCCGGGAGGGGCAGGAGGTAGGCGGCTGGGGGAGGGCGGGCGAGACTGATGGGCTAATTCTGCGGCTGGAGGCAGATGTGCGGGGAGAGCTGGGTTGGCGGGCGCGTGGGGGAAGCTGGGTTGATGGACGCAGGCTTGCCACAGCGCTTCCCCTCCATCCCACATTGGGGGGAGCGGGGGGAGTGGGGACCGGGCCCACAGACAGCAGGCCAGACAACCTGCTTTCCCTGCGCATGCGCATGGGAATCGCTGCCATTTTTTTTTAAATAAAATGGGCACGGCCACACAGGGGCTGCCTTACTCACGGGGCCCAGGATGCCATCCCTGACAGACCCCCCCCTGTTGGCGGGCCTGCATGTAGCTACCGGTGTATTCTTGTGCTGTGCATACCTGTTAGGTAGAACAGAAAGCCTGAGAACTCCGCAGTGGTATAAGGAGACATCAGGACAGGCTACCAGGGATGGTTCGTCGGTCAGCGCAGCGCCTCCAGCCCAGAAAGATCCTGGGGCAGGCAGGATGAACCTCATAGGAAACTCTTCTTAGTGTTCACACTACAGACATCATACCAAAGAAGGTATAACTGGATTTTATTGGGTACATCATTGGATATTACAGGTTCCATTCCCTGAAGGCAGTACCTCAGGCTTGAGGCCCTTACCCCATAACAGGGCAAGGCCTCTGCCAACTCCAGTCCAAGAAAGACTTACTGCTGTGTCCTCATAGCAGGGAGGGCAGCAAAGAACTAACATCCAGAACCCATAGGCGTGTAATATAGTGTGCACACATGGCTGTGTTAGTCAGACATTTCTATACTAGGGTCGCACGCACCGCTGTGAGCAGTGGCGTGGCAGACTAGGGAAAGTACAAGAGAATTCTATTTTCATGCTGTCGCCGCGCCACATGACATTGTGAACAAATCACAGCGCGGCCTAGTGCTGTGATGTCTTTGCACGCCCCCTAGCCACGCGCGTTACCGCTCACCCTCTACACACGAAACGCCCTTGACACATGCACGTGCAACGTCATGCACGCACCAGCGCGCACTATATTACAAGCCTAACTCTAACCTCTATAGGGAAATCCCCTCCTTCCGAGGGGTGTTGCTTGTAAGCCGGCCTGATATTAGTCATTGGCCCCCTTTGTAATATCAGGCTACTCCTGAACTTTATTAAGTAACACAAATATAAGAATACCCTGCAGGATTTTCTCCCAACACTGCCCACTCTTTACTGGGACATAGGGCTCTATGCAGTAAGCGGCGAAAAAGTGCTTTCGGCAAGTGTTGCCGATAGGCATGATTTTGGCGATTTGCCCTCGCAGTATTCGGTAAGGGCTGAATCCATGCCGATCACTGCCGAATCACTGCGAAAGCAAAACTGCCAATGAGCCTGTGCCAAAACAGCCTGGCTCCCGATAACCTTCCGATAAGCCGTTTCTGCCGATATGTGTTTGCAGCAGAGAGAGATCAGCCACTCTCTCTGCGCAAACATCGGCAAAATATAAATTATTTCTAAACAACTTTGACTCCTAGTGTACATGTGCAGGGGGTCTCCGGAGCTGAACCGCATTGGTTTCAGGACCGGGGACCCCCTGCTTCCTGAGATACAGGCCCCTTTATGAGGTGCCGGTATCCCTCTGCATTTAAAGGTCCCGATCACGTGACCGCAGTATGTAAACAAACCAGAGGGATACCGGCACCCCCTAAAGGGGCCTGTATCTCAGGAAGCAGGGTGTCCCCGGACCTAAAACCAAAGCGGTTCAGCTCCGGAGACCCTCTGCACATCTACACTATGACTAAAACACATATATAAATAAACACTCATTCCTTACCTTTGCGGCTATGTGCTACGGTTACGAAGCAGCATGAATGTATTTTTAATAATAGTGTACTGTGAGCAGGGGGTCCCCTGAACTTAACCGCGTTGCTTTGTGGACCAGGGACCCCTGCTTCCCGAGTTACAGGCTCCGGTATGTGTCATCAGGTGGCAGTGTCGCCGCCATCTTTATAGCGTCCCATTCGCGCCGTGACCGCTATAAATATGGCGGCGACACTGTAACCGATGCCACAAACCGGGGCCTGTAACTTGGGAAGCAGGGGTTCTATGAGCCACAAATCAATGCGGTTCAGCTCAGGGGGCCCCCTGCTTCCGCACAATATTATTAAAATACATAAATGCTGCTTCATTACCATAGCGTATAGCCGCTACAGCAATGAAGGGGTTAAGGCAGAATAGCATGTTTATTGGGGACATTTTCCCCCAATAAACATTGCAATAAACAACATACACCCCCTGTGTATTTAAAATACATAAATAACAATAAATACATTAAATACATAGCACTCACCCATTTCTGGCTGCCACGATGAAGGCCATCCTCATCTTCATCCTACCTATGCCCCCTCCCCTGCTGCAAAACAGACACAAGAATGAAAACATCCAATGTAATGTCCCCTAACCCCTTAATCACCATAGTGGTTATTAACCGCTACAGTCATTAAGGGGTTAACCCACTCTCACCCACCACTCGGATGCCTACATTCCCTCCCACACTAACCCCCACCCCATGAGGCCTAACCACCCTCACCCACTACCCACAAGGGAGGCCTACCCACATACCGTTGGGGCCAATACCACCTCCCCCCTCCCCCAGTACCCACAATAAAAACAATACACAGCCCCACAATAAGCATCATTCTTTTTATTAAATACATTACCCACCCCCTGTGCACCCCCATAAATACATGATTTATCCTTTTACATACAGGGTTCATACCCCAGCCCCACGCGAGTCCCCGGCGGGCTGGCGGGGCACCTGACAAACCTACAGGGTACCAGCAATTTGTTTCACACAGGTTCTGGAGGCCTGTTGGTGGGTCCCGCCAAGCGCCATGGCCCCCAGGTGGTCTCCTTGGGACACCGTGGGCCACAATGTGGTCCCCACGGTAGGACCGCGGATGTCTGGGAGTCCCGGGTCAGACCCACAGGTGTCTGCAGGGCCTTGGGTGGTTCCCATGAGGGTCTAGGGAACTCACGAGTGCTCACTATGGGTCAGCGGTGCCCCCACGGATGTGGGACCACCGCTTCATCCCCGCAGACTACGGGTCCACGGTGCCCCCACAGATGTGAGGCCACCGCTTTATCCCCGCAGTTGTCACCCGTGTAACCACCAGCCTGATACCCGTGAGATACCCGAGGAGACTGCAGGTGGTCTCCAGAGGTCTCACGCAGAACCAAGGAACCAACCCTGAATGTAAAAAAAATAAACCTGGCCTATACTATTTTATATAGGGATAATTGATTATTTGCCCATTATTAAACACATTAACTAGCATATTAAAAGACCCCCAGGTGGTCTCCTTGGGCCACAATTGGGTCCCCACGGTAGGCCCGCGGATGTCTGGGAGCCCCGGGTCAGACCCACAGGTGTCTGCGGGGCCTCGAGTGGTTCCCACAAGGGTCTGGGGAACTCACGAGTGCTCACTATGGGTCCGCGGTGCCCCCACGGATGTGAGGCTACCGCTTCATCCCTGCAGGTGTCACCCGTGGAACCACCAGCCTGATACCCGTGAGATACCCGAGGAGACCGCAGGTGGTCTCCAGAGGTCTCACGCAGAACCAAGGAACCAACCCAGAATGTAAAAAAAATAAACCTGGCCTATACATTCAATACATACATCCCCCCCCCCAACACCTACAGTACAATAATGTGCAAAATAACTATTATCCAGATAGGGATAATAGATTATTTGCCCATTATTAAACACATTAACTAGCATATTAAAATAAAGAAAGTACTACTGATCAATAAGAAGCCCCCGTCGCCAGCAACATCCTTGTCTTTCGTTGCCCACAAAATACATAGCCAATAAAAAGCCAATACATTGCAATTACATTCAGATATCAATTAACCCCTTAAACACCTTATCGGATAATAACCGCAAAGGTAATTAAAGGGTTAAGCCACACTGGCCCGATACCAACCCTTCACCCATTCAGATGTCTGGGGCTCCCAGACATCCGCGGGCCTACCGTGGGGACCCAATTGTGACCCAAGGAGACCACCTGGGGACCATGGCGCTTGGCGGGACCCACCAACAGGCCTCCAGAACCTGTGTGAAACAAGTTGCTGGTACCCTGTAGGTCTGTCAGGTGCCCCGCCAGCCCGCCGGGGACTCTCGTGGGGCTGGGGTATGAACCCTGTATGTAAAAGGATAAATCATGTATTTATGGGGGGGCACAGGGGGTGGGTAATGTATTTAATAAATAGAATGATGCTTATTGTGGGCCTGTGTATTATTTTTATTGTGGGTATTGGGGGTGGGGGGAGGGGCTATAGGCCAGAACGGTATGTGGGTAGGCCTCCCTTTTGGGTAGTGGGTGAGGGTGGTTAGGCCTCACGGGGTTGGGGGTTAGTGTGGTAGGGTATATAGGCGTCCCGAGTAGTGGGTGAGGGTGGGTTAACCCCTTAATGACATTAATTTGGGGGGGCACACAATTGGTACTGCAGGCCTGCGGGTAACACCTGAGGGCCCCCGCCGGCCTATAGTATCATTGATGTGCATATATGTGTATGTTAGGGGTTGTTGGGGTTTTATATATATATATATATATATATATATATATATATATATATATATATATATATATATATAATCAAAAAATAAATAGATGATACCGTTCTGTGGCTAACGAAATGCTTTTATTTGTGCGAGCTTTCGAGATACACTGATCTCTTCTTCCGGCGATGTGGAAGAAGAGATCAGTGTATCTCGAAAGCTCGCACAAATAAAAGCATTTCGTTAGCCACAGAACGGTATCATCTATTTATTTTTTGATTATTGAAGCTCGGCTAACACGGTACTGATACCTCTACATGTATATATATATATATAGTAACACACACAGAAATATCGCTCAACACTATATGTAACTGGTGTCACAAGATTGTAAGTAAGTATTATAAATAAAACTCAACAGTGGTGCTAAAGGTTGAAATAATATTGAACCAACAAAGAAAGCAACCTATAAACAGCACATGGACATACCTTGCAAGTGTATACAAAGGATTTTATTAGGGTGAATAAAACAGGGGATGAAATTTAAAAGGTGAGGGGGGCTCAATTCTACCAAATAATGTGAACCTAGAGGCAAGAGTCTAAACATGGAGCCAAATCTGATATACACAAGACATAGGGAGCTCTGTGGAAGCACACTTGTGAGATGAGTGCATCCACAGATAAATCATCACCATACAATCAAAAAAATAGCAAGTTGCATGTAGTGGAAGCAAAGGTAGTACAAGTAGCAATCTTAGATATAAATCACCACTCAATATGTGTATGTCACGGGCAGGCAATAGGTCAAAGCCTCATGTAAGGAGAGAGAAGGTATGGGGCCCCCCTCAGCAGACTCCCACTCCAACGCGTTTCGACTAGAAACCGTCTTCTTCGGGGAGTGGTAAGGGGAGAAATGAGCTAGCATTTATAGGTGGTAGGTGTGGGGTGAATTGGCGCCAAAGTAATTTAAAATAGAGAGCAGCTGTAGTGGTTGGGCGTACTTCCATACAGGACACTATGTCCAAATTACTAGGGGAACTAAGCCAATGCCCTCATTGGTCTGTAGAGTCACATGGTACACACAGGAGGGGCCATGTAGAGAACGGATAATAACGTAATAACGTCAAAGCGCATAGCGCGTCATGACGTCAGGTTACCATAGCAACCGTATAGCTTTATAATCGAACATATACAAACCCTAGTTACAGGGAACAGGCAGGGTAATACTAAATATAACTTATGGGACATATTAGACTTCCACTGAGGATGGTGCCTCAGTAAAGCAGGTACTGTAATCCGATCTGCGATCGGTGAATGGACTCATAAATCAGTCAAGTCAGAGTGTGCACCTAGTGAGAAGTGTATCAAGACGGAGTGTAGCTTGATGACGTCATCGCGCATGGCGCGTCATGACGTGAAGTTACCAGAGTAACCGCAGGGATATAGTATCTGGAGTATAACCATACGAATTGCAGGGAGCAAGTAGGTTTATATTAGATAGAACTTGTGGACCATATAAATCTTGTGTTGGTCTTGTGTCTCAATACAAATGCATGCCAATACAAAAAACGATCTGGAAATGACGCCAAATGACGTCATGCCATAATGAATATTAATACAAAAGGAAACTTATCAAAATGTGGCGCTCTAAATATTCAGATATCAATCATAAAGTATAAATTAATATAACAGTGATACTTATATAAACATATAGGAAGATGCAGCTGTAACCCGGCTGAGGTTTGCTCGGTCAATCCTCTTGGTACAGAATGGCGATGGGGTCTCCGGGAAGCGCAATATATGTAATAAAAAATAAAACAGTGATGGTGCAATATTGTTAAAGCAAAGTTAGTGAATTTAAATAGTGATGACACGGCTTTCTATATATATACTCACAAACGTGTGAGGTTTTGCAGGCACATAAAGGTATCTTTTAAGGCATTCATTCAATCGCCAGGAGATGCAGAGATCAGTGTTTCCCCGTATGTATGGACTCCCAGGAACCTTATTTAAAAGATACAACTGGACATAGTGCAGACTGTATATATAGTTTATCAAAGGTAAGTAAAATCAGTTACACTCACATATTTTCAGATACAGGTAAGCATTTTAGATCGCAATGGATCTCTCTGGCTGGGTCGATGGTGTCTCAGCTTCCCCTCTCTCGTGGCGTGCGTTCCACCAGTGCGTTCCAGACACCGGAAGTGATGTCATCCGCCGCGTCCACTTCCTGGGGTTCCAGCCGTCTCAGGGATAGAGCGTCACTCTACGCGTTTCACCACATAGGTTTCATCATCATCATGAATATTAATGCCTGCAATTACCAGGAGGGTCGTATACACTGGCGACACACTTTATTCGAGCTCGGCTAGTCCCACGAATTCAGGTATACCCGGGTGTATTGAGGTTTGTGACTGTTTTCTGCCCGAGTGCATTGAGTTATTTTCCGGCAGGGATTGAAGCATTTTATTCCCGCTGGCTGCAATACTGCACAGTATATATATATATATACTGCATTACAATTCATGAATTTATGCCATCTGGTAGACACGCGAAGCATTGCAGCCTATTAAATCCTAATCATTATCATTTAACAGATCAGCCGCCCATCAGCCAGGCATGAACCCAGGCTGGGAAGGCAAATGCAACGGGGCTTGTCAGAGGTGAGGAGCGGCGCATTCCAGGTATCTGCCAGGTACATACCGGGTATTTGCTCGAATAAAGTGTGTCGCAGCAGTACAAGTAATCATCATAGTTAGTGGCTGAAAGAGCCTCATGAGATTGAAAGTACAATATAACATACATACTAAACAATTGTCAAAATGAGAGATATAATATTTAAAAGACCATAATAAGTGAATACTTATTGGTACATAAGTAGTGGGAAAGATCTCCCTCATAGGCAATTTAGAGCCATAGCACAACTATAAATTAATGCAAGGTATACATCTGTGATTACAAATCAGAATTGCATATACTGAGGTCCAAATTGAGACTGGTATTGTTGGTTAAAAAGGACTAAAAATATGCTTAAGTACAACCTGTCTCAATTGCTGAGGATTTTTTGTGCAGTGGCACAAATATGGTCCTGGTAGAAAGTCCAAAATCCCAGATAGAGGTAATGTTAGTAGACTATCAGGTGGCAGATTTAACAATCCCAGAGAAAGATGGTAGCTATTCTGACGTGAGATGAGGTCCATTGAGTTAGTATTGAGATCACGCTTGTAAAACCATAATAATGGATCTTTGATAGTAAAACCCCAATCATAAGGAGGGATCACCTGCGTGGGAATACTAAATCCTCCAACAATAAGATAAATGCTGGAAAGATAAGATTGCATTATCACACTGGTAGCCACGGTACACGGTCTTTGATATAAGTGGAATAGCAGAGGCCTCAAAGAATATAATCATCCTAAAGTACTTAAATGTTCCAAATGGGGACTGAGGAGTCCCTGATAACGATCCCATCTAAACGTAGAATATAAAGTAGAGGTGTGGGGATAGTCCACATCTGAACCTCCTCGAATGCGCGATGACGTCATTACGTTATTATCCTTTCTCTACATGGCTCCTCCTGTGTGTACCATGTGACTCTACAGACCAATGAGGGCATTGGCTTAGTTCCCCTAGTAATTTGGACATAGTGTCCTGTACGGAAGTACGCCCAACCACTACAGCTGCTCTCTATTTTAAATTACTTTGGCGCCAATTCACCCCACACCTACCACCTATAAATGCTAGCTCATTTCTCCCCTCACCACTCCCCGAAGAAGACGGTTTCTAGTCGAAACGCGTTGGAGTGGGAGTCTGCTGAGGGCCACTACCTTCTCTCTCCTTACATGAGGCTTTGACCTATTACCTGCCCGTGACATACACATATTGAGTGGTGATAAAGGTAGAGTTGAGCCCCCCTCACCTTTTTAATTTAATCCCCTGTTTTATTCACCCTAATAAAATCCTTTGTATACACTTGCAAGGTATGTCCGTGTGCTGTTTATAGGTTGCACAGTGGTCGACAAATCACCAAACAATCTACTCGCCGAACAAAAAAATCTACTCGCCACCTGGTACCACTTGTGTGCTGCTTGGGCCAATAGGAGCTCGCCACAATGTTAAATCCACTCGCCCGGGGCGAGCAAATGTATAGGTTTGTCGAACACTATATATATATATATATATATATATATATATATATATATATAAATATATATATATATATATATATTTATTTATTTATATTCATTTATTTATTTATTTATTTATGTAGATATATTTATTTATTTATTTAGTGTGGGGCTGGTGTGTGTAATTATTTTTTATTGTGGGTAGCGGGTGTGGGTGAAGGGGATATTAGCCACAACGGTGGTTGTTTAGGGCTTGCGGGTGGGTAGCGGGAGGGCTTAACCCCATAATGACCAGCGGTATTAACTGCTACGGTCGTGAAGGGGTTAAGTGCACCCGCAACCCCCCGCAAGCCCTAAACAAAACACAAGGGCCAAATACCCCCTTCACCCACCCCCGCTACCCACAATAAAGCTGACACGGTGGGTTTACCCCTTCATTGCCTTAGCAGTTAGCCACGAAGGTAATAAAGTGGGCTTTACATGCATTTTTCCTGCCTCGGATGCATGCCGGGGGGCTCCGGTGTGGGTATCAGCTCCGGAGAACCCCGGCATCAATCACAGACAGGAAAAAGGGCTGATTTTTTCTAAGTGTCGCCCTTGCTGATGCTTCTCCTCCACCAACTTGCCAAGTTTAGTTGGCGGGACGAATTGCCAAAAAACTCTCCATTCTGGAGTGCCGATCAGCAGCGAAAAGCTGATCGGGGCTACCTGAATTCAGCCGAGTTCAAAAAGTGCCGATAAGTGGCTTATCGGCACCCGGCTGACGATAAGTTTTTGTCGGCAAAAAAATTGCTGATTTTTTCCACTTATCGTCGCTTACTGAATTGGGGGGGGCAAATTTGGCGAAAAAATGGAGATAAATGGCTTATCGGCGCTTACTGCATGAGGCTCTTACAGTGCTAGAGAATTAGTAGCCCAAGGGGACTTGGGTACACATGTAATGCACAGGATCACATGGAATACATACCCACTATGTGAGGAACTATTCATTGCAGAGAGGTTTTGATTAAAAACAGATTTTATCATTTATTGTATTTTATTGTATGTCTTTATTTATATAGCGCAGTTAATGTACATAGCGCTTCACAGTAGTAATACATGTGGTAATCAAATAATTAACAGATAATATAAATAACAGGTCATAGGAATAAGTGCTTCAGACATAAAAGTAACATTAAGGAAGAGGAGTCCCTGCCCCAAGGATCTTACAGTCTAATTGTTAGGTAGGGAGAACGTACAGAGACAGTAGGAGGGAGTTCTGGTAAGTGCATCTGCAGGGGGCCAAGCTTTATGTATCATGTGTTTAGAATATCCACAGTGCTATGCATATGCTTCTTAAGAAAGCGTGTCTTAAGTTGGGTCTTAAAGGTGGATAGAGAGGGTGCTAGTCGGGTACTGAGGGGAAGGGCATTCCAGAGGTGTGGGGCAGTCAGTGAAAAAGGTTTAAGGCGGGAGAGGGCTTTAGATACAAAGAGGGTAGAAAGAAGACTTCCTTGAGAAGAACGCAATTGCTGATAGAGGAAAGGGGGGTTGCACACAGGAGGAGTATTAGTACGTATTAGTACCGTATTGTACAGTATTAATTACCTAAAAGAACAGCAGAAAATCGTCCTACCCTGTTATGTTCACAGTGACTCAGACCAAGTGATTATTTATCAAAATCTCCCAGCTGCCAAACGGAGGCAAAAAGAACTGCAAAAAAATAGCACAAGCATAAAAAAAGCAAATACAATTGAAAGGAATGAGATTTCATCTGATACTATTTGCTGTCCTAGTTTTGCAACCAGGAGACCTGTATACATAACCCACAAAAGAGTGCACCAGGTGCATGTGCTGCTCGCCTGACAATTAATGTTGTGGAAGGTGTTCTGAGTGAGGCATGGGGTTAAACCGAAAGCCAAAGTCACATACTGTACAATAAACGAGGAAGAAAATCAGAAAGCACATTACAAACATCCCAGAAATGGATATCTGTCCTGAAACATATCTATAGGAAAACCAAACTTCCATTTACTACATTTGTAACATTATTGAAAAAAACTCAAAAGTGCTGATTTTAGTAAAACAAAAAGGTCTCAGTAACACAGATCAAACCATGTAATTTTCCTTATAATGGGCTGCACCTACAGTATCAAGGTTATCCATGTTTTTTGTCTACACATGCAGCGGCCGTTATTGAAACACTTCACGAGGTGTATACCTCGCCATGTCATGGCGCGGGATTGCTTCCAACCGTACCGCCTTAAGACGCTAGTACAGAAAATGGCATTTTGGTGTTCTGGCTTTTAAACACCTGAAATTGACACAGTAGCACAGTCCTGTACACATTACAATTCATTAATTTCATTCATTTAATTGCACACGAAAATGGCACCGTGATTTGTTCGAATAACGGCCGCTGCATCTGTATGTCCTTACAATTAATACAAAAGTTGTCAGTTCCTGTTACATGAGATCTTGAGATTGCACTGGAATCCATCATAGAGCAAAATACATCTTTCTTGCATTTTAGGGGCAAATCCGCAAAGCTCCATTAGTGACTTAAAGAGGCAATTCAAGCAATAACCTTTGTGTGTGTTGTTTTTTCTTTTAAAATAAATCAGTTCTGTAGTATAAGATAATACTTACTGCATTTTTAAAAAAATATTCAGCTGTAATGCCATTTTTAATATACTGATCATTCTTTGATTTCTATTGCAGGTTTTAGCACACTTCCCTAGCAGTGCAAGATATTTGTAACACTTTCCAGTTTGTGATAATTTGTTGCCAATATTTCCAGCAGTTTGAGCTGCAAACTGTAACAATAGATAATGTTACTTTAGTAATATAAAGTTACATTGTAGCTGCTGAGTTACACTGACTGGAAGAGTGATTGGAACTGAAAGGCAGCAATTTAGTGAACCCTGGGAAGCAGGATCTTTGCTGATTCATCACGAGAAAATTAATCAATTGGCAGCTTAGGTAATTAGTTCTTAATAAAGGTAATCAAAGGCTTCATATATTAAAACAAAAAAAAGTTGGTTTGTGCCAAGCATGTGCATTTTAAGTGAAACTTCATTGTGTTTTGTCACTGTTTTGTCACAGAAATTGTATTTATGATGGTGATGTTTTTAATTAAAAATAAAACACAATTTCAGTTCCAAAACGCAAAGAAGTTTAAATTAGAACGCGCGTGCGCGGCTTACACCCCCTGTTTTACCTATGCGCACTTCTATATTATAGTAACTGTAAATTCCTTGTCTCTGTCTGTGTGTGTGTCTGTGTGTGTGTCTCTCCGTGTGTGTGTGCTGTGTCTGCCCGTGTGCTGCATCTGCGCATGCACGCGGCGCAAGCTTCTACTGTGCAGGCACTCCTATCCGGCACCTATTGCGCTGGTACACCAAGCAGGCAGCTACTGCGCAGGCACGTCGAGCCAGCGGCAACGGCACATGCGCGCCAAGCACGGGAGGCCACCGCATCCACGCAGAACTGCCAACACTGAAGGCCTTTTCTGCCAGCAGTGACGTCACTTCCGTGGTTGCACTTCCGTCACCATGAAGGTGATTTACTTCAAGGGAAATTTACATTTGGTAGGTGCCAGCAAGCTCCTAACAGGGCTCTTTAAAGACAAACAAGGAGTTAGTGCTAAAACAGCCTGCTGTCAACTTTAACAGACGTTAGTGCTAATGATATGCAAAATAAATATAGCCATCATTAACGCATCTCTACAGCATTCTGTTAAAGTTAACACAGGCCATAAGGCTTTGCTATTTTATGTCATGGCTACACCTGACTTTAGATGCTTCCAGCACCTAACCCCAGGTAGCAGAGTTTTTTGGGGCCTGGTGCAGGGTTCTGAAGTGGGCCACTTTGGCTTCCTATAGTGCCTTAGCAATATTGGAAGCCAAAGTGAATAACCTGGACTAGGCCAAAAAAATTACCCAAGACCTGTCTATTAACCCCTTGGAAGCTATAGTTGCCATGAAGGCATGTATTATGTATGCCTTCATGGTCATTCACGTAACGAAGGGGATAATAGATATAGGGAAAGTGGGGGGTACAGGGGCCTGTACTCCAAAGAAAATTTACTCAAATGCACACTACCTAAATTTAAAATTTAACCTTTAATGACAATTACTTAAAACATATATTACCAAAGTGAAAATGTGATAACGTTTAAAAATAAATTAAACAGAGTAACTTGTGCAGACAGGCAGTCTCTAATATGTAAATGCTCCAGTATACTAATAAAGCTGGAGAATAGGAGGCTGCTAGGGTGCACCCAGCCGAAGTGAGCAAACAAGCCCACAACTTCACTGATTAGCCTAATAAATCTTGAATATCGTAGAGGCTATTAATATCAGGGTTATGGCTTAATGCTGGCAGTATGGCTTCCTAATCAGGTCGTGACCTACTCCAAGAATACTTGCCTAGCCACTACCCTAATTTTTATATTGCATCTAATCTAATGAACGGCTGATAGGTACTGATAGGTACTGTACTAAAATAGCCCCATGAAGGGGGCTGACATCATCAACACGCGATAATAGATATACACTAACTACCCTAATACCCATTGTATGTCATAGCCGTACAACTGCAATGGCATACAAGGTGTTAGTGATCCCCATAATCCCCCAGGTGGACTACCCTCTCTTCCTAAGGCCCCTACACAATAACACACCACCCTACCCCCATAATCAACCACCCATGCTCCCACCCCACTGTCACAAACACAACACCTAGGTGCACATGGCTGTATATGTGAAATGAGTTAAAACCTCCAGTTATCTAGCTAACTCACTTACTTCCCCGCAGAGCAGTGGTGGGATTCTGCCGGTTCGCACCAGTTCGTGCAAACCTGTTACTAAAATTTCCTGCTTAATTGTGACTGTCTCACCTTCAGTCGTGGAAGGCAGCGTCTAACAGCATCTCCCTGCATCTATTTCCCTGCAAAGCCTCTTAATATGGCTGAACGGAGTCAAATGGTGCTGAGTTGCCATGCCAATGGGAACGCCACATGACGTAAACCACATCATGGGACGTCCATTGCTATGGGAACAGGACAATACGTGATGTCACGGCATTACGCGGTGTCCGTTGTCATGACAACACAGTGCCATGTGCCGCCCGCTGCCATTTTGAGAGGCTTTGCAGTGGAATTGATGCCGGGAGATGCGGTTAAACGCCGCCTGCCGCCCAGGTAAGAACCGGTTGTTAATTTCTTTTAATCCCACCACTACCACTGAGCACTAAAAATGAGCAATAATGCCCAAAAATCATCATACTACACCTCAATTATACTGCTACCACCAAGAATAAAATAAGGTCTTACCCTCAGGAGTCTTTTGTCCCCTTGATACAAGAAAAATATAAAGCAACAAATCCCAATCAAGCGAAATTTGTCTGATAAAGCTTCTAAAAGTTACTAGGTTTAATTAGAGCACAACGACAACATATTACATTTTAAATGTATTATACTAAAAGGTACAGTGCTTGTTTACAGAAAAGGAATGTTACAAAAACATACAATATATAGTGATACAATACCTGTCCCTGTATAGGCTGGAGTGGTACAGTTAGTGTGCTTTCCACTCTACAGGGAGTTAACCTCCCCTAGAGAAGCAAGCAGCAGCTGCAAACTAATTGAGCAGGCTGAACTCCTGATTGCATGGGGAGTTAAAAGTCAGGAAATGGCTTGCTCAAGGAGAGACTGCTTTCCCAGAGATGGGGGAGATAAAGTTCTCCTATCTAATGAAGAGGCTGGCACAGTCCCCTTAGATCTGCTGGACAGTGGTCGTAGAGTCTGCTGGGACTGACTGGGTATAAATACCAGGAAGAAGGAAGGACGTGAGACTGTGCTAAAGCAGGGGTGTCCTATCCATATCATTGCAACTACAGAGAAGAGGGATTCTCTGGACTCTCGCAGTGTCCAGAGGGAGTTACCTGGAGCCCCAACAGTAAAAGACCAATAGCTAAGTGATATATTACTGCACCCAAGACCATTCACATGGGGTGCATATGTTAAGGCATGTTTTGAGCAGATAACCAGCTTTGCTGACAGCCCTGTTAGAAAGGGCTGGAGTATGTTTAGTTAATTTTCACTAGAGGGAATATGTGTTATTTTTATTATTTGTTTTAACTTAAAGTGACAGTGGGCCTATTGATGTATAATGTAACCCTGTAAATAAACCCAGTATAGAGAAATACAATGTTTCCGACATTATTCTGCGATTAAAAGATACTGCAACGTGATGCGGGCATCAATATAAATATATATATATATATATATATATATATATATATATATATATATATATATATATATATATATAAATATACTGTGGGCTCTCCATTCATTTTTATTCACACTGATACACATACACACTCTTTCTTCACTTGCTTTCAGTTACCCTTTGACACCTCTAGCCATAAAACACATCCACCCCGGGGGAAGGACAAGCACAGATAACATTCCAAGAGACACTGTTTTTAAGTTATCCTTGCTTCATTCATTGTAACATCGCCGGAAGAAGAGATCAGTGTATCTCGAAAGCTCGCACAAATAAAAGCATTTCGTTAGCCACAGAACGGTATCATCTATTTATTTTTTGATTATTGAAGCTCGGCTAACACGGTACTGATACCTCTACATATAAATATATATATACATACATACATACAGACAGACAGTTTAATAAAATAGAGAACCTATACGTTGCCAACTAACACTATTACATCCCTTCAAAGAGGTCTTGAAGTTGAAAATATGAGACCTCACGTATTATTGATGTTACAACCTCCTCAGATGAATTTTGATTTTTGTACTCAAAATCATTGATCATCCTTTTGTGGGTGCATCTTATTCCACTCATTAATCGTTTGTGACATTTAGGCTGGGAGAGAGGGAATGATTTTTTGTTGTTGTACTTTTTATTTAACATTTTCAATACAGTTTCACAACATATCGCTTTTTCCTCCGCAATATCACAAAGATACGCACTTTCCTCTGTTACTCAACTGCTAAAACTCTGACTCAGGCCCTCATTCTCTCATGTCTCGATTACTGCAACCTCATGCTGTCCGGCCTTCCTGCCTCTCACCTGTCTCCCCTACAATCTATCCTAAACACTGCTGCCAGAATCACTCTACTCTTTCCTAAATCTGTCTCCGCATCTCCCCTCCTGAAATCCCTCTCCTGGCTTCCGATCAAATCCCGTATCTCACATTCAATTCTCCTCCTCACTTTTAAAGCTTTACATTCTTCTGACCCTCCTTACATCTCAGCCCTAATTTCTCGCTATGCACCATCCCGACTCTTGCGTTCTTCTCAAGGATGTCTTCTTTCTACCCACTTTGTATCTAAAGCTCTCTCCCGCCTTAAACCTTTCTCACTTTCTGCCCCACACCTCTGGAATGCCCTTCCCCTCAATACCCGACTAGCACCCTCTCTATCCACCTTTAAGACCCACCTTAAGACACATCTGCTTAAAGAAGCATATGAATAGCACTGGATAATCATGGACACATGATACATAAAGCTTGGCCTCCTGCAGACGCACTTACTAGAATTCCCTCCTACTGTCTCTGTACGTTCTCCCTACCTACCAATTAGATTGTTAGCTCCTCGGAGCAGGGACTCCTCTTCCTTAATGTTACTTTTATGTCTGAAGCACTTATTCCCATGATCTGTTATTTATATTATTTGTTATTTATATGATATGTATTACTACTGTGAAGCGCTATGTACATTTATGGCGCTATATAAATAAAGACATACAATACAATACAACATAGTCAACATATATCACGTTTTACAGAATGAGGGTAAAATAATATTGGGGAAGGATGGGTGGGGGGAAGAGGTGGGTTTTAAGATAAATACAGAATACACAGTGCTATTATTAAAATGTATAATTTTTTTTAAGAGATTCTTGGGCTTTTTGATAATGCAGTTTCTGTATTGGGATATCAACAGATCCATATACTGTATAACCTAAAATCTTATATGTTTATTGAAATGTGTAAACCAGGGCTCCCAGGTGTCCACAAATATGTTGCAAGAGTCATGGAAATAGGATGATAATTTCTCAAGATAAGATATATCCCATATTTTATTGCAGGCACATTGGCAAGGAGGCAGAGTTTTACATTTCCAAAGTGGTCAATGGAGAATATTGTTGCATTAAATATATGGGTAATTAATTTGGACTCCAGATTGTTTGAGTTTGGAAATGGCGCTCCCTAAATCACAAAAAGGGGGTTTCTAGGGATACAAAGGCCAGATATTTCTTCTACCAATCTAAGGATTTTATCCCAAAGGGGTTTAATTTAAGGACATTCCCACCAAATATGTAGGATGGAGCCCGGGCTGCAACATTCCCTCACACACATGGGGGAGACATTCGGATAGATTGAATTTAGTTTAAAAGTAGTATAATACCAACGATACAGAATCTTGTATATGTTTTCTTTAATTACAACACAAGTGGAATTTTTACCTGCTGCCTCCCAAATGTCTTGCCAAGTTTCTATATCTATGGAGATACTAAGGTCTTTTTCCCATGCCAACATATAGTTGTTTCTCAGAGTCCTCTAGGATGCTGCTTATTGCATGGTACAATACAGAGGTGGCTCCCTTGGTAAAATATTGGGAGTTACACCAGGATTCAAATTGAGTAATCTTTAGCTGCACTTTCTTTTGGTTCTTACAGTAGATCAAATGAGATACCTAAATAGCAAGTATCTAAAGAATTCAGTATTTGGGATTTTGAATATTAAATTTAATTTAGAAAGGGCTTGAGAGTATTCAAATCCATCATATCTTTCACCCAAGTGACTCCATGTTGTGTCCACAGATTTGGTACATTTTTATTATATTTGTCAAAAATGATCAAGAATGATCACAAAAAGATTCCCACTTATGTGCACACAGCCTAATAAAAGTGATACTTAAACACAAGGGAGTGATACACTCCCTTGTGTTTAAGTTTCACTTTTATTAGGCTGTGTGCACATAAGTGGGAATCTTTTTGTGATCAATCTTGATCATTTTGACAACTATATCCTTTATTCCCCATGCACCGCAATTACATTATATACTAATGAATCCTATTTGATTAATACATTTTTATTATAACCTGATGAAAAGGAAGATTTTGAGAATAGAGGGTACATCATGGAAAATGGAGTGTTCAGATTATTCCTGTATTTAAGAGAATCCCATAAATTACATGAGAAGGTTAAGACTGTATTCTTGTATATTGAATTTGGTCTACCATTCTTTTCCAGCCAGAGGATGTGCTGGAGCTCCTCTGGGTGGCAAATTGAGTCTTCTAATTCCACCCACCTTTTTTCAGCCAGGTTGCTATGCCAAGTAATTAATTGTTCTGTTGGGCTGCCTTGTAATATCTTTGGAGTTCTGGGAGTGCTAATCCTCTCTCTGATTTAGGGTGATATAGGATGGATCTATCTCTTGTTTTTTTTTTTCAAATAAATCATGACAGTGTAATTTGTTATGTGTTGTTGTTCATCTGAGGTTGTATTTACCTAATTTTAAGACCTGCTAAGGAACAGATGATTGTTATTATGTCCTGAAATGTAAAACCATATAATTCAAAGAGGGTGTACTTTCTTTTTCACACAACTGTAACTACTATTGACTCATGCAAGATCAAGGATGGTTTTGGCCTGCTAGGAGGTTGTTGAGTAATTTGGTGACATGGGGAAGAACCATCGCAATTTTTTTATATTAGAGATTGGAGAATCCATCGGGACAGGGAGTGTGTGCGGGAGTGAAAATGACCTGTACCGTTATATCTGACAGGTATGCTGTCCAAACTTATGTAGTAGGGTAGAGGGACTTAGGATAAAACAGGTAAATCATAAATCACCAAATGCTTTTACCCACTCACACCTTATACCTCATGAGGATATTCCTCAGAGTATATGTAGTCAGTTAATAAACACTGGGTGTATTAGGTCCTTAGGGGTCGCTTTTGTATACTTCTCAAATGTATAGTTAGCTGGTACTGATGTTTAGTGTATGCAAAGACTAGTTAATACATTGTCTCATATGTATACCCAAAAGTCTTATTGGTTATATAGCCAGATATCTCTAAAAGAGAGTTATCACAGGATCACATAAGGCATATCTCTATACCATAAAGCAGTATAACATAATCAATACCAGTGAGGATAGCATCAATGATAGAAGTATCACACTCCTCCCAACATAGCTATACTCGGAAGTAAAATATAGCAGTCATACATAGGGATTCAGTATAAGGCAGATATATACATCATAACCATGAATTTTCAGATGAATACAACCTGATGTCGCTGCATTGTAACTGCAATGCTCCAAGAGTATCCCCTTTCACAACTCCACACGCGCACTCCCTGATGACGTCACGACTGTGACGTCCTAAAACCGACGTACGTTTCGCGCCGCCCGGCGCTTTGTCAAGGTGTAGGGAGTGGTCATAAGACCACTCCTCTGGCATCTTATGCGTGTGGCTGGGGGTGTGTCCACATAACCCGGCCAATCACAGCGAGGATGAGTGACACAGACCTTGCAATACGGCTTGCACGTAACTATCTCTGTCTGTATTGACCCTTTGTGTGCCTGCAATGATCTGCATCCTTTCATGTAATGATTGTGTTAATCCTGATTGTTTTTCTCAATTTCTAATAAGTGTCATTATAACCTCATATGACAGACGTAATTTACCACTCGATCAGGATAAGACACTGTGAGACAACTGATATACAGAAAATAAAAAAGATACACAAACATGTTATGGTGGTAGCATTATAGCTCAAGATGTCTCCCAAAAATTATTAAAATGTATTATCTCTACATAAATAGATATTCTTCATATATCAGAAAGTTCAGTATGGTATATATAGGTACAAGTACTCAACCTGTTAGGTTACTCCATGTGACTTACTGGAATGATATAATACAACCAATATTGGTAGCAGGGAATAGGGGGCATACACATATATATATATATACACACACACACACACACGTGTGTGTGCATGTACACACATGCATATATATACACACACACACACATATAAGGGGTATGTAATGTCATAGGAGTGTATGAGCCTTAAACTGGCCGCCTCTAAAAGTCAAAACGACCACCATAGAGTATAAGTATAAGCAGTGTTCGACAAATCACCCAAAAATCTACTCGCCCAACCAAAAAATCACACAGGGAGAGGGTGGGTGACACAGGGAGAGGGAGGGTGACACAGGGAGAGGGTGGGGGTGACACAGGGAGAGGGAGGGGGTGACACAGGGAGAGGGTGACACAGAGAGAGGGTGACACAGGGATAGGGTGACACAGGGAGAGGATGACACAGGGAGAGGGAGAGGGTGGGTGACACAGGGAGAGGGTGGGTGACACAGGGAGAGGGTGGGTGACACAGGGAGAGGGAGGGTGACACAGGGAGAGGGAGGGTGACACAGGGAGAGGAAGGGTGACACAGGGAGAGGGAGGGTGACACAGGGAGAGGGAGAAGGTGGGTGACACAGGGAGAGGAAGGGTGACACAGGGAGAGGGAGGGTGACACAGGGAGAGGGAGAAGGTGGGTGACACAGGGAGAGGGTGGGTGACACAGGGAGAGGGAGGGTGACACAGGGAGAGGGAGGGTGACACAGGGAGAGGGTGACACAGGGAGAGGGTGACACAGGGAGAGGGTGACACAGGGAGAGGGTGACACAAGGAGAGGGAGAGGGTGACACAGGGAGAGGGAGGGTGACACAGGGAGAGGGAGAGTGTGGGTCACACAGGGAGAGGGAGGGTGTCACAGGGAGAGGGAGAGGGTGACACAGGGAGAGGGAGAGAGAGAGGGTGACACACTCACAGACACACACACACTCACTCTCACTCAGACAAATACACACACACACACACACACACACACACACACACACAGTCTGTCACTCACACACACACACAAACACTCACCTGCACGGCAGTGGGCCCCCCACACGGCAGGAGGGGTCGCACATGGCAGCGGGGGCAGCACCGGGTGAGGGATTTCCCCTGCTTAGAGCAGGGAGTAGCTCCGGTTAGGGGATTTCCCCTGCTTAGAGCAGGGAGTAGCTCCGGTTAGGGGATTTCCCCTGCTTAGAGCAGGGAGTAGCTCCGGTTAGGGGATTTCCCCTGCTTAGAGCAGGGAGTAGCTCCGGTTAGGGGATTTCCCCTGCTAACAGCTGAGCTGGCCATCAGAGCAGGAGAAGAGCAGGGCTGATGGATAGCCCGATGGGAGGGGGGGGGGCGGATGGCCCGATACGAGGGGGGGCGGATGGCCCGATACGCGGGGGGGGGGCAGATGGCCTGATGGGAGGGGGGGGGCGGATGGCCCGATGGGAGGGGGGGGCGGATGGCCCGATGGGAGGGGGGGCGGATGGCCCGATAAGGGGGGGGCGGGTGGCCTGATGGGAGGGGGGGGCGGATGGCCCGATGGGAGGGGGGGCGGATGGCCCGATAAGGGGGGTGCGGGTGGCCTGATGGGAGGGGGGGGCGGATGGCCCGATGGGAGGGGGGGGGCGACAGATGGCCCTGCAGGGGCCTGAGGCAGAATGGCGTGGAAGGGGCTGGCTGCCGGAAGGGGGAGGAGTGGAAGCGCTGAGGAGGGAGGCCACTGCTCAGAGAGCCGGTGGCGGGGTAATCTCCCCCAACAACATGAACCCGCCTTCGGCTTTTTTTTTTTTTTCCAGCGCGAGCGCGGGAAAAACAGCAGCGCGAGCGCAGGAAATTTAAAAAACACACGTGTGCTGCTTGGGCCACTCTCCCGGGGGTTAAATCCACCCGCCCCGGGTGAGTAAATGTATATAATTGTCGAACACTGAGTATAAGTATATGTATATATACCCAGATCCCCAGTTGTTTATCCCTGGTGACCACATATGTGGTTCCAATTGGTGTACCTATACTCTCCATCTTGGAGGACATACATTTAAAGAAGGCACAAAAGAAGAGATGGGGGAGCACAATGTGAGGGGAATGTAATATCTTTCACTGACGGTCAATGTGGTGTTTATACCTCTATTGATCCCTCATAGAAAGATCAAAAAACTCCTTGGATGGGGAGCTTGCGTATAAATGTGTGATCACAGGGATTAGATGGAAAAATAAATAAACTTACACGGCCTTGTGTAAGTTGAATCCCATCAAGGTTTCTTTTACTTCCTTTCGAGTCTTGCTTCTGGATGGTGGTGCTTCTTTCTTTCTGGTCCTTTTTTCTCCTTTAGGTCGGTGGATTCTTGACTGTAGTTCGCCTCTCGTGTGGATGTAAGTGTAAACAATAAAAGAAGGCAATTAGGCACATATATACACAGATCTGCTGCGGTAAGGGGGTGAAGCAATATGATATTGCATGTATCCAATACTGATAAATAATATTCCACTCACACAGCCTAATGTGAGTGGTCTCCTATATCCGTATCTTGTCAACACCCATACGGTTAACAGGTCTTCAGGTAGATAAACATATAACCAATGACCAGGGCTCAAATGTTCAAACCTGGTAGGAGGGGAATAGAGGGATATACCAAAATACTCACACGGGCCAGTGTGAGTACACACTCGTAGAGGTATCCACTGGAGTATCAAAGATAGGCCGTGTAAGTTTATACAAGGCCGTGTAAGTTTATTTATTTTTCCATCTAATCCCTGTGATCACACATTTATACGCAAGCTCCCCATCCAAGGAGTTTTTTGATCTTTCTATGAGGGATCAATAGAGGTATAAACACCACATTGACCGTCAGTGAAAGATATTACATTCCCCTCACATTGTGCTCCCCCATCTCTTCTTTTGTTTCATATTTATCAAGGGTCCGGGATAGACCCTAGTGGGGTAATTTGAGTCACACGAGGACTTTTCCTGAGAACTCCAAATAAGGTTGTATTATGCCCTTTCTATCCTTAAAATACATACAGTATCCATTTACCAAGTGACCGTTAGAGCTAGCGCCCGAGTAACACACTACAACTCC
Source organism: Ascaphus truei (assembly GCF_040206685.1). Taxonomy (NCBI): domain Eukaryota; kingdom Metazoa; phylum Chordata; class Amphibia; order Anura; family Ascaphidae; genus Ascaphus; species Ascaphus truei. Next base: position 307,270,654 of record NC_134486.1, on the reverse strand, counting down.
TCATTTAAAGAAGGCACCCAGGAAAATAACTGTTTCTGTGCTGTTTATTGGGAAAGGATACTTTGCAGTTGTAAATTAGCCAGTAGGTATGAAGTGTATACATATATAAGGTATGTAATACAGCAGGAGTATACAAACTTTCCTGAACCGCCTTTGAAGATCATAGCGGCCACCGCAAGATTCTACTGAGTACTTAATTAAAGGATGTATGATTCCACTATATACCTTGATCCCCAGTTCTTACATCCCCATTGGCTACTCAAATTCTTCTCATGGACATCCTGTGTTCCTCATATGTATTAATATACAACTACCTTGATATGAGGACATAGATGAAGTTGTCCCCATAAGCCTGTTCGTTTACCATAAGGCAATGCTTTTCCAATCACCCTAACTGATGATAAAGAAACGGTCACAAAAATGCAGAGTAAATATACCCCTCATTGAGTCCATTCGGTTGTAGTGTCTGGAGTGTAAAGATCCATTGACATTCTCGCTGCATCAGATGTTTATCCCAATTCCCTTTTCTGGGACCCCATGGTATGTGTTCTATTCCACAAAAGGTGAGATAGTGTGGATCACCGTCATGATGTTCGTGAATGTGGTATGCAACTGGGGTATCTTGTATGTTCCTAATCGAACCCAGATGTTCAACAACCCTGACTTTCAGGGCTCTATGGGGTTTACCCACATATAGCATGCCACATCTACATGTAATTAGGTAAATAACCCCAACTGTTAAACAGTTGATAAAACTTTTGATACCATGTGTTTTGGGGATTGTTGGATCAGGGACGTCTTTGGTAACTTTCATAAAGGGACATGCTCGGCATCGACCACAAGGTTAGGACCCAATCGGTCTCCTATCTCCTAGCCATGTCCTATTTGCTTTGGCCAAAAAATGGCTATGAACCAGCCTATCCTTCAAGTTTTTAGCTCTTCTGCAGGTCATAGTTGGTGTTTCTTTCATGACTTTTTGTAAGTCAGGATCATTTCGCAAAATGTGCCAGTGCTTATTGAAGATGTTGCGTATTTCTCTCCACTGGTTGTTAAAAGTGCCAATATACCATATAGTTTTTTCATCTGGTGTATTAGTATGTTGTCTATCACTTAGGAGGTGCGTACGTGTTGTATCTTTTGCCCTTACATATGCATTATGTACCAAATTCTTAGACTACCCTCTCTGTAAAAATCTAGAATTCATATCCACCGCCTGTTTTTTAAATTCCTGTAAGGTTGAGCAATTCCTGCGCAGCCTCAAGAATTGGCCGGTGGGTATGTTTTTGATTATATGTTGAGGGTGATGACTATCTGCACACAGAAGACTGTCCGTTGAGGTGGTTTTCCTGTATATTGTGGTTGTTAACTTGCCATCTGCTTGTTTGGAAATAGTTAAATCCAAAAAATTGAGTGTAGTTTGGTTGGCTTCAAAGGTCAGTTTGAGATTATGATCATTTTTGTTTAATGCACAGATAAATCGATTTAGTAGTTGTTTGGGGGCGTTTCATAACATAATGATGTCATCAATATACCGGCACCACCATTCGATGTATCTAGTGTATTCTTCCAGGGCATCGCTGAAGACCACCGTCTCCTCCCACCAGCCTAGATATAAATTGGCGTAGGTGGGAGCTCAGGTGGTCCCCATAACGGTGCCCTGGATCTGGTGATAAAACCTTTGATCAAATAGGAAATAGTTCCTTGTTAATACAAAATCCAACAATTGGATAACAAAGTAATTATGGGCATAGCAACTTGTGTCACGTTGGATCAAAAAATGTATCACCGCTCTTAGACCGACTGGGTGTGGGATACTTGTATATAATCCCTCTACATCCAGTCCTACATGGAGGGTATCAGGACTTACTACTACATCTTCAAGTCTGAGCAGTGCATCCTTGGTGTCCCTAAGGAAGGATGGCAAAGAATTAACAAACGGACAGAGTACCGTATCCAAGTATTTACTTGCATTTGCCGTTAAATTGCCAATTCTCAAGACAATGGGTCTCCCGGGAGGTGGCAATTTATTCTTATGTAATTTCGGCAAATGGTAAAATGTGTCAGTTTGAGGACATTTCACCATGATGAAATCTAATTCCTTTTTCGTAATAACCCTGTTAGTCAAACCCTCTGTAAGGCTATGTAACAATTCGGTTTTGAATAAGGTATTGCTGTTGATTTTTTTAATTTACAGTTTATTATGTGGATGTCATTGTTTGTTTTTTTCCTGCTTGAAATCAAATGTTTGTGATTGTTGTTCATTTTTACTTAATGTTGTATTATGTTAGCTAATGCGTTTAATGGTTATTTCAGATATTGTTTGAATGTATTTCTTTGTAGTTTAATGTTTCAATTAATTCATTAATGTTGTAGAAATTAATTGGTTTGATTGGTTACAGTAATTTTGAGTTGGTTTAGTAATTAATTGGTTTGATTGGTTACTGTTTAAAACAATTCTTAGTTGTTTTAGGAATTAATTGTTTTGATTGGTTAATGGTTTAATTAATTCATTGTTGATGTTGTTATTGCTTGTATACATTGGATTAGCTGGCTACTGTTTTTATTTAGTGAAGTATGGTTTGTTGGAGTTATGTTTTATTATTGTGTGTCTGGTGGATTAATGTATTGTAATTAGGGTCCCCATTGAGTGCTATAGAGTCTTATCATGCCCATATTATTATTATATGGGTATGATGTACCACTATACTACTCAATGGGTACAGGGTGGGTATAGTCAGTCCGGGGTGGGTGCTTAGGCCTCCCGGGTGGGAGAAGGGGGTATTAGCCCTAAGGATGGGTGTCTAGACCCTGCGGGTGGGTAGCGGTTGGGTTAACCCCTTTATTACCTTAGCGGTATTTACCGCTAAGGTAATGAAGGGGTTAAGTCCCCCCGCAACCCCTCCGCAAGGCCTAAAAAGCCACTAAGGGCCAAATTCCCCCTTCACCCACCCTCGATAGCCACAGTTAGCCTGGCACGGGTGTTTAACCCCTTCATTGCCTTAGCGGTTAGCCGCTAAGGTAATGAAGTTGCTGTAAATGCATTTTTCCTGCATCGGATGCATGCCAGGGGGCTCTGGTGCTGGTATTAATGGCTATCAGCTCCGGAGACCCCCGGCATCAATCTGAGGCAGGAAAAGGGCCTGATTTTTTCTGTCCCCACTTATCGCAGCTCATCGACGTATCTCCCCACCAATCTGCCAAAATTTTGAAGCGTATTGGATTTGGGAGAAGATCGCCTTTTAGGGCTGTGATAGGCTGCGATAGGCTGCGATAGGCTGCGATAGGCTGCGATAGGCGAATCGCGGCTACTACAATCGCGCAAGTTTATGATAATTCCGAAAATGGTCGGTAAGTGGCTGATCGCCGCTCAATCAGCGATTTTAGTTTGGTATTAATAATATTAATATTAATAATATTTTGCGGCGATACAGGGTGTTATCGGCCACTTATTGAGGCTTACTGAATACCAGTAGGAATTTTGGCCGATAAGTGGTCGATAAGTGCCTTATCGACGCTTACAGAATGAGGTCCTATGTGTCTTTATTGTTAATTATTTGCGCAGTTCTGTTTTTCTTTTAGTTACTCGACTGCTAAAACTTTGACTCAGGCCCTCATTCTCTCCCGTCTTGATTACTGTAACATCCTGCTGTCCTGCCTTCCTGCCTCTCACCTGTCTCCAATACAATCTATCCTAGACGCTGCTTCCAGAATCACTCTACTTTTTCCTAAATCTGTCTCAGCGTCTCCCCTGCTGAAATCACTCTCCTGGCTTCCTATCAAATCTCGCATCTCACACTCAATTCTCCACCTCAATTTTTAAAGCTTTACACTCTTTTGCTCCTCCTTATATCTCAGCCCTAATTTCTCACTATGCACCGTCCCGACTCTTGCGTTCTGCTCAAGGATGTCTTCTTTCTACCCCCTGTGTATCTAAAGCCCTCTCCCGCCTTAAACCTTTCTAACTGTCTGCCCTGCACCTCTGGAATGCCTTTCCCCTTGATACCCGGCTTGCACCCTCTCTATCCACCTTTAAGACCCACCTTAAGGCACCCTTGCTTAAAGAAGCATACAGTATGAGTAGCACCGTGGCTAATACTATACACGATACATAACGCTTGGCTCCCTGCAGATGCACTTACCTGAATGCCCTCCTACTGCCTTTGTATGTTCTCCCCGCCAATCAGATTGTATGCTCTACGGAGCAGGAACTCTTTCTACAATGTTACTTTTATGTCTGAAGCACTTATTCCCATGATCTGTTATTTGTATTATTTGTTATTTATATGATTGTCACATGTATTACTACTGTGAAGCGCTATGTACATTAATGGCGCTATATAAATAAAGACATACACTGTACATACTGTACATACAGTGGAAGAACCAACTGAAATAGGTTTACCGTGACATGATTGTCGACTTAAAATATATTGCCCAAATTATTGAACTAAACATCTCATGGTACAGCAATCAGATTAGTTGCTGTGCCGTGTGAGTGCTGCCTTTAATGATGAAATCACATATTTGTCCAGTACTGTTGAGGGGGGTTACATTTTAGTTTTGTTGAGGGGGGGAGGGTTATGGGAGTAGGTGCAACAGGGAAGGTTATGGGGCGGTGTTAGCACCTTTTATGTCGTAGCGGTTGTACTGCTATGATACAATGGGTAATAGAGTAGTTAGATTATTTCTATTAACCCTTAACTACCTTTGTGACCATGAAGACTTACATAATGCATGCTCTCATGGCCACTATGGCTTCCAAGGAGTAAAGTAATTATTTTTAGTTGGGAAGGAAGATGCCAGGTATATAGCATATTGCAATATATACCTGGCATCTTCCCTAGCATATGGTTAAGTGATGTTTGCTGGATAACGCAGCGTTAACCATATGCAATTGATGGCCCTAACGGCGATTGTTTTTGCATGTATTTAGTTTAAAGACAGGGAAGCTAACATCCGTTAACTGTTTAGGTGACTTGTTTGAAAAAGGGAATAAGTTGTCTGAAGCGTCACCTACTTACCTGTGTATTAGATCGGTTTTTAGATTTTTTTGTATGAATAAATTGGATTTTAATTAATTGTGAAGTGCTGCTGGGATTTCTTTTTTTCATTTACTTCATTTGGCCATTGCATGGGATGACCGGGTTCTCTAAGTGCACCAGGACTGTTGTCCATAGGAGGTGAGGAGTATGTTACCTATACAATGTCAGATAAGGACAAATCTCTGATACATCTATAACCTACCATCAGTGACTTAATTTATAAATATATTACTTTTTCATTGTTTTATTGGCCCATGAATGCAGATACCATGACGACCCCAGGTCACATATTTTCATTTGAACTATTTAAGTAATGTGATGTTAGTTGCCCTGTCTTAACAAGCTTTATGGATCTACACCTTAGTCTGTAACTCATCTGCAAGGCGAACCAATGAATTAAATAGAAAGCAGATCTAATGCACAGTCGAAGAGAATGAAAAATACAATTATTTAAATACATACATGATCGCACTGATGCTTTTATCCATACAATATGTCAGTATCTCTAAAAACGTAAATCGTTTTGTCTCCCATAAGTGCTGAATAATTTATCTTCATTTGTGTGTTCCATAGAAAGAACTGGAAAGCTATTGCTATTTTTTCTTTGAAATGCCTAAGCCAAATAAGCACATGCCAGAACAAAATGAGAAAGAGCATAATAATTGGGTTGTATTTATGTACCCATTGTTAAGAAAAAAAAACAGTAAACTTACTTTAATTATCATTGTGCACATATTGATACCCTACTCTCAGCATGGCTGCTTATACTGTATTTGTTTAAAGCAGCTATGGAAGCACTTTTCTACAAATACATAAGAATTGTATTTTGGCATTTAAAAGAATGATACCCTATTCATTACCATATGTCAGATACACAGACAGAGCTGTAACATGATACTCATTGGAATTCATTTAATTGTTTAACAAATAATATTATTTAAGGATCACTACAGAATCTAAATCTTTTACCTCTATTTTACTATAAATGTTATTTAAAGGTGCAGTGTACTTTTAGATAAAAGTGAATTTTGGACAGTAAAAAGGAGGGACATAGTTATTGATTTTCTTGTATCCTTAACTCCATTTAAAACGTTATCCAATGTATCTCTTCATGTAAGATAATCAAGGTGGAAGGGGATACTTATCATGCAGTAAAATGCACAAAAGGCAGTAAGCAGATAATCAAACTAAAACAAATTCCCAAAATCTTAATTTCCATTGTTTTCAAGCATGTTGAAAAAAATTCCAAAAATGATGTTTTAACATGTTTTAAACAACATTGAAAAATGTATTTTAAGGGAAAAAGTACCAAAATCCAACTCACAAAAATGTATGACTGGAATTTGTTGTGGCTACACAAGGAACCCATCTTGACTCAAAATAATCAAATCCTATGTAAAGAACTCAATGTAATTATCTTATTTGAAGAAATACAATCATACTTACAGTGGCACAAGGCAATACTAATATTGAAACAAATGAGGAATTAGTCCTTATATTCACTGAGGTACTGTAAAAGTTCAATTTATTTTCAACATTTACAAAACTCTGGCAGAGAGAAATTCTCAGATGGCTTCTGATGACGGTGATACTCGATGGAAGCCAATAAGGATAGATTTACAGATCTGGGCCACGCATCGAAAACTATGGCAGTTTTTTGTTTCAAATATTTTTATTGATATTTTCAGCATATGAATATTGATAAAATACGACTGCAGTCAGGTGCAGTAATTTGGCTAAGTGTCCCCGCATTGAAGACAGAGCAGAATAACATAATTTTAGATATAAATCAAAAAGTTCCAATTACCGAGTGACACATACAGTAGCCACGAGTCTAATAATCATCTATATTGACTAATGCAGATTATTACATAGCTTTTGAATAATTGTTGTACTTGGGGTGACAAACAACAACAACAACAACAACAACAAGTAAGGTGGAGGGGGAGGGGGGCAAGCTGGGGGGAGGAGGAGGGACAAGGATTGTAACCCCCATCTAACCAGTCCATCAGCTGGCCCAGACAGTGGTCTCACAGAGTTCTCGTAGCTGATTCTGGTCAATTTTGTTTTGTTCAACAAGAGCTAAGAGAAAAAGAAAAACCCTTTTCCATCGCTTTTGCGTCTGATCCATCCCGTCAATTCCCAGGTACTTAGGTCTCTCTCATCTCTTCTTACTTTTCAAGCCATGGTTCCCACATTCTGTAGAAATGATCAGTTGGCTGTTTCAGAAAGGCAGTCAATTTCTCCATGCTCATAACCTAATTTATTCGCTCCTCTACTTTACGTCTGGAGGGGGGGGCAAGTTTTTTCCAGGCGGCACTATCGAACACCTAGCTGCCGTTAATATAAATGAAATCAGCCGTCTAAGAGGATGACTTATGACCTCAACTGGTTTTGCTAATAGATATATTAAGGGGTCTACAGGGATTGCCATTTACGTTGTGTCCCTAATTATCTCTTGAACCATAAGCCAACATTTTTGTATGGCGTGGCTGGTCCACCATATGTGAGCCATATCCCCCTTCTGTCCACAACCCCTCCAACACAAATCAGGGACCTCCGGATAGATCTGCCTCAGCTTATCTGGTGTTAAATGCCAGTGGAATAGTACTTTATATATATTTCCTTTTGTTGTGGTGAAGATTGATGTTTTGGCTGCGTACTCCCAGATTGCCTAGCATATCCAGTAGAGTTTGGTTGAACCTTTCCTGAAGGGCATCTCCTTCAGGGTGATAGGGAGTCATATGAGACTTCTCGATATTGAGCATTTTTAGGGTTCTTCGATTAACTTCCTCTCAAAGTCTCTTCCTTGATCGGAGTGCATCCGATTAGGTAACCCATAATGGATAAAGTACTTTTTCCACAGTACTTTGGCTACTGTGAGAGCTTTCTGGTCTTTGGTAGGGAACGCTTGAGCGTATCGGGTGTAATGGTCTGTTACTACCAGGATGTTCCTGATACCCATTGAGTCTGCCTCAATTCAGAGGCAATCCATGCAGACTAGGTCCAGGGGACCAAAGCTCTTTAAGTGGCCCATTAGGGCTGCGCGTGTAGGCAGTGTTTATCGCTGTATGCACCACAGACACCTCCGGCAATGGCGCTCCACTGATTCCTGCATCTTGGGCCAGAAGAATCTATCTCTTACTAGTCTGAATGTTTTGTCCACTCCAAGGTATCCATGATCATCTTGCAGAGATCGTAGGACAGTGTACTGCAAGATTCTGGGCAGGACGAGTTGTCTCCTATCAGGATGGTTGTGATAGGGGATAACTCGGTAGATGAAGCCACAGTCTATGCGGAACTTGTCACATTCTCTCATGATAACAGCGACTGTGTTAATAGGAGTGCTCTTCACTAAGGAGGGGTTATTTTCTTGGATCGCCCGGCGTATGCCTCTAGCCACCGGGTCTCGCATCTGTGTATCACCAACTATTTCCATCTCATTATGGTATCTTGTGTGATGGACATGCCTTCTGGGTGGCAGTATGCTGCTGGAAGTGACATAGACTGACATGCCAATGAGTCCATCACTCTGAGTTCAGAGAAAGCAACCTTGTCCTCCAATATCGCAGGGGTTGAGCACATTGCCCGAATCCCAGGGCCAGGAGTTTCTTCCAACTGGCCATGGCCTGGACTGAATTCAAAACCAGACAATCTGGACAGAGCATCAGCTCCTATGTTCAAGGGCTCTGGCTTGTTCTTCAGAGTGAACTTATATTTATGAAGATACATAGAAAGTGACAAGGTCACAGCCGTCCCCTTTTCACATTGCACTCAAGGTAGAGGAAACAGTAATGTACATAAAGATATAGTATCCACCAAAGGAACTATTGTCCCATAGAGAATATAAATATGTACATAAGGATACAATATCCAATAGAAGAACTGATGTGTCCACAAAAACGGAAAAAGTGCATATGGTAAAACAGGGGACCATATACTCCGCTCAAATAATACCTAGTAGCCAAGGGAAATGGCACAGGCATCCACTGTTAAAATACAAAACAATACAATTTTAATAATATCAAATAATGACGCAGAAACACAAGTGAAAATCAATATAACATGTGTGACTAAAATATATGAAAACAATAACCCCTATTAGGGGAGCAGGTGGGAGTGGTAGTAAGCAACACTTAATGCTCCATATAACAAGGTATATACAATAGTAGGAGCAATATGTATAAGTGAACTGCTCAAATGATATTACCAAAACAGCGTGCCTGGTTCATGTGGATGTACAAATAACAATATGCGGATAGCCCGATAAGAAGCAATTTCATATAGTATGAGCATGAATCTCTCAGCTTCAAGGGGTAAGGTAAGGTCTGATGTGCACAGTAACAAGGTAGTTAAGCAAAGGGTGTAGCCACAACATACAGACAAAAATCCAATGGATGCCAAGGGTTAAATAACACAGCACAGAGGCGCAGATGTGAGCCCCAAGGATCCCCTGTCCCTATACAACTGTGCTTCTATGTGATGACCGGACTGCTGCCGCAAACACCAGCGCTGCTAAACTCCGCAATGAGACCGGCTCATGGACGCCAAGCTGACGTCATATCCCCAACACGTGTTTCGTATGATGCTCACACTTCTTCAGGGTGGAGGGGCTTCTTGCACGGTAGCCACGTTTAAATGAGTCAGGGATTCTATATTAGTAACCACTCTCAGTAGCACTCTTTTTGACAAATATATATTCATGATGTGGTGGGTGTAGGAGTTTGAGCTAGCTGGGAATGTGTGTGTTAATCTATCTCTAGGTTGAGGGTGTGAAGTTCCTTTTGAGAGACTTTAAGATCCATACTAAGACTGTAGACAGCTTTTTGAGAGATTTCCAGCTCCTCAGCGAGACTCTGAAGTTACTTTTTAAAGATGTCCAGTTCTGTCCGGATACTGTTGACCTCCTGGTGTGAGGTATTCAGTTCTATGGCGATCACGAACCTCTTGCTGAAAGACGTAATCTCTTTCAGTGCCTCCACATATTTCTGTTTCAGATTAGAAATCATTCAGTCAGACTTGCTCTGCTTTTCATCCATGGTGGTAATAGTAGTGTTCGCAGTATCTCGAACCCCTTTTTCTCCACGGGATCTGCGGACGTGTCTGTTCCTTCAACGGTAAGTGAAGAACCGCTTTTCTTTTTCCGCCTTTTTGTTTTGGACAACTCTGTCCTATCAGGGCTACTGGGGTCTCCATCTTTATTTCAAACTTCAGCATCTTCACTGTATCGCCAGACTTTTCTTACAGTTGCGTTAGCTGGCAGGATTATACAGGGTCATAGAGAACTGTTTGTTCGGTACGTACTGAGTTTAGGCACCTCCATCATTTTTGGGGTGTTTTGTGGTTGTGACTTGGTTCGGGTTCCCCATAAGAGATATCTTCATCCATATCCTCATAGGACCAGAAGGGCCACTCTTCTGTGGAGTAGGGTTCATTACCGGAACACCACATGTTGTTCTCCATTTTGGGGCTATCAGGTGTATTTTTCTTCCTGACCTTGGGAGGCTCTATTACAGCTGTTTTCACTGTATTCGCTAGAACCCCAGCTGGTAGTCCTACAGGTGGGCAGACTTTGCTTGCAGAGTTCGTAGCTCTCACAGGAATCTCTGTAGACTTTTTTTCCCTTTATCTTCTGCTTTACTTTTGCAGATTCTGAGACATCATCAGTACTGCGCACACATTATTTCTTATCAGTGATACTGGATGTGCACTTGCTAAGAAAAAATTCCGCATTTTCCTTGTGACCACAGCGCGTTGCTTGCTGCTGCAGTTCCTTGGCACGTTGAAAAAATATTCCTCTGGCTGCTGCCCTTTTTCTGGGGCTAGATAGGGATCATCTTCATCATCCGAATAAGGCCTGAAGGGACACTGCTCCGTGTGGCTTGGCTCTTTACACCAGGAACACATTTTCTTCCCCATTCTTGCAGAGTCTGTATTTGACTTCTGCTGGGTGGCCATTTTAAATTCCCAGAATCAGTACCTTGCGTCGGTCACCGTCTGTAAACGTTTCCCTGCTTCAGCACAGTCTTGCATCAATATTCACACTTTTCTGCATATACTCCATTCATATCTGGTAGTCCTATGCGGTGTGGCAGCCTTTACTTCCAGAGTCATTACCGCTCGTGGGTCATTGTCTGTATTGTCTGTATTCACTGCTTCAGCGCAATTTTTTTTTTAAAGAAAACAATAAACAAAGCCTAGCTCCTTTTTTTTCTTTTACTAGTGATGGGGTAGACACCGCATCAGTTCCTTGTGTGGGTCACCGTCTGTCACAGTTCTCCCAGTCAAACTGTAGCTTTCTCCTGTGCAGTTGTAGCTTTCCTGTCTGGATGTGTAGTCCTTTAAATCTGGCCACTTCTGCACATGATTCTTTGTTTTGTTGCTCAGGCTATTTTCAGGAACTAAATGCAAGCAAAAGCACCCAAAATTCACAGGCAGTCTCTGGGGCCCTGTAAGAGGACATGTGCAGAGGTATGCAATGGAGACTGTTTTAAGGTGAAATTAAAATAAGGCTTTATTGCGCCTGTCCCTTTTAACACAGCAAAACATATGAAAACAACAAACACCTATCCCTGTTTAAGGGCTAACTTACTTCCCAAGTCCCTTTCTCCAGGACTGGAGGGATAATCCCATTACCACCCTATTCCCCAAAGTCTCAAGAGATACCTTAAAGCAGGTGGCCCTTCATGTCAGTCTCTGGTAGGTTCCTGTGTCCCCTGTGTCCCCTGTGTCCCCTGTGTCCAGGAATATAGGTCGTTGGGTGTCTTGATCTCAGCAGAGCCTTTCTTCTCAAGACCTCTTTCCTCTTGTCAGCACCCTTGTGTACTGAGGAAAATCTCCCTCCTGTTTCTGGGAACATGCTTTTTCACAGAGCTGTGATTAGGCAGGTGGAGTGGTTGATTGCAGGTGTGCAATTAACCAGCACACTGCTGGATTAGAGGCAAGCCTGTTAACAGGGATAAGACCCTGTTACATACCTCCCCTGTTTGTGGGAAGCTCAGGCTTACCATGGCCGAAGCCTATCCTTCCACTCTCATTCGAGATATCTCTGTGACTTGAATGAAAGTGGATGGAGGAAGCGAACCCTCAGTCTCTCTGGGATTGGAGACCTTTCTCCAGTTTATTGTTTCTCCTCCCGAAGGTGCTTGAGATCAGCACTCCTCAGTCGCTCGAGGAGAATTTTTCCAAGTAAAGTCTTTTTACCGAGTGCGTGGTCATGAGATTTCCCTTGCGTCGGGCGCTCCTCTTTTTGTAGGCAGATTGTATGGCGACAGTTGCAGAGCATTTGAGAGTAACCCTTTGAGTTTTCCGCTCCTGAAGCTGTCTTTCTGCACTTTCTCCACTCAATGGGATTGAGTTGCAATTCCACCTCCATTTTCCGAGAACGTCCTATCTTCTCTGCTTCACCAGCTAAGGATTTTTTAGGGTTTGATTCGGCACGTATACCTTTTTGTGTTGCCTGTTGGACAGCTGAAGGTTTTGCTAGTGCTTGCTTAGGTGGTGTAGACTTTGCAACCCTGTTTTTCAGATGAGCGGTGTTCCCAGCTCTCACTGTATCCTTTTCTCTATGGGTTTTTGTGGCTGTGGGATACTGATGCTTGGTCAGGGTCAATACTTGTCCTTGTAGTACTGTAATCGCATCAGAAAGAGATCCCTGGTTTTTGAGGGCATCTTGCAAATCTCTTCTCAGGGAATTTATCTCCTCACCGTACTTTCTCTGAGCTTGCTTCCACATTTTCATTGTATTGTGAAGCACTGTGAATTTCTTTGCTCGGTCCACAGTTACTTGTCTCAGTTTCTTGACCTTCTTGTGCTCCCTCTTGCGCCGAGTCACCTGGGCTCTAAGCTTGGCCTCTAGCGATGCTTTGGTGATGCTCAGGGTAGCCTTCAGTTTCTCATGCTGCTTTGCGGGGACGTACTGGGCAATCAGACATTCCTGCAGCACTTGTACTTCTTTAGCAGCCTGCAGATTGTCTTCCTGCAGAGTTTGCTGCTTCTCCTCGGCATTCTGGAGGTTCATACGCAGACCTTGCAGTTGGTTCTGCAGTCGGTGCTCTGCTTCAAACTTTTCCTCTTCCAAAAGTTTATTTATTTCTTTAAGCTCGTGCAGCTCTTCATTCTTTTCCTTGATGTGGCCTGTCAAATGAGAATTCTCTTCTTTCAGTCTTAAGTTTTCTCTTTTTCCAGTCTCTGTAATTTTCATGGCCTCCATGTAGTCCTCCTTCCATTTACGCACATCTGGTTTGAGAATGACAGTCTCCTGGCGGGAGACTTCCATCTCTAGGTTGAGGGTCTGAAGCTCCTTCAAAGAGACTTTGAGATTCATATTAAGACTGAGGTTAGTTTTTTGAGAGATGTCCAGTTCCTCAGCGAGACTGTGAAGTTCCTTTTTAGAGACTTCCAGTTCTGTGCGACAACTGCTGATCTCTTGGTGTGAGGCACCTAGTGCTGTGCAGAGAGTGTGAACATCCTTCTGGGATATGTCCACCTCTGTCCAGTCACTGTTGACCTTTTGTTGTGAGGCATTCTGTTCTAGGCGAAGACTGTGAACCTCTTGCTAAAAGACTGTAATCTCCTTCAGTGCCAACGCATACTTCTGCTTCGGATTAGCAATCATTCTATCGGATTGACTCTGCTTTTCATCCATAGCGGTAATAGTAGCGTTTGCAGTATCTAGCTCAGTCTTGAAATCGTCCAATTCTGTCCTGGCCAAAGAGTACATCGTGAGCACATTCTTCTGTAGCTCCACGTTATTTTTCAGTAGCTCTGCGTAACCATCTTTCTTCAGTTTCAATTGTCCCTGGAACAGATCACAGTTACGCCTGGCAATTTTCAGGGCATCTTCAGGGCTGGTCAAGGAATTGTCACCCATTGGTTCTGTCTCCACTTCCCTGGTATGGTAATTGAGGGTTTCTCACTATTAGCACCGGACAGACACTTCTTTCGGTACACGACTTCTGCCTTGGGCCCTCTGGATATTCGGTCATCCACTGGACGAATACTCCATTTTCTCTAGGCTGCAGGGCATCTCGGACCCCCTTTTCCTCCGCAGGATCTGCAGATGTTTCTGTTCCTTTCACGGTAAGTGAAGACCCTTTTATCTTTTTCTTTTTCCGCCTTTTTGTTTTGGACGACTCCGTCCCATCAGGGATACTGGGGTCTCCGTCTTTATTTGAAACTTCAGCAGCTTCACTGTACCGCCATGTTTTCCTTGCAGTTGCGTTAGGTGGCGTAAATATTCAGCGATCTGCTGTTCCCGCTCTTCCTCCTGCCAATCACATTCGTCATCATAGAGAATGGTCTTTTCGGTTCGTACCGAGTTCAGGCACCCCCAGCATTCTTGGGCTGTTCTGTGGGTGTGATTTAATTTGGGTTCCCCGTAAAAGATGTATTCCTCTTTAACGGACCAGAAGGGCCACTCTTACATGGGGTAGGGTTCATTACAGGAATGCCGCATCTTGTCCTCCATTTTGGGGCGACCAGGTGTATTTTTCTTCTTGACCTAAGGAGGCTCTATTGCAACTGTTATCACTGTATTTGCTAGAACCCCAAATTGTGGTAGCCCTACAGGTGGGCCTATTTTGCTTGTAGAGGTCGCAGCTCTCACAAGCCTCTCTGTAGACTTTTTCTTCCCTTGGGTAAGTTTTACAATATTAGCAGTCCTGTGCATGCTTTCACTCTCATCGTCTGAATAAGGCCTGAAAGGACACTGCTCCGTGTGGTGGGGTTCTTTACACCAGGAACACATTTTCTTCCCCATTCTTGCAGAGTCTGTATTTGACTTCAGCTGGGCAGCCATTTTAAATTCCCAGAATCAGTACCTTGCGTCGGTCACCGACTGTAAAAGGTTCCCTGCTTCAGCACAGTCTTGCATCAATATTCACACTTTTCTGCATATACTCCATTCATATCTGGTAGTCCTATGCGGTGTTGCAGCCATTTCTTCCAGAATCAGTACCGCTCATGGGTCACTGTCTGTATTCACTGCTTCAGCGCAAATTTTTTGTAAAAAGAAAACAATAAACAAAGCCTAGCTCCTCTGGAGCGCTAACTCACTTCTTGAACCCTGACTATGGCTGGAAGGCAAAGCTCCTTTTTCAACAACCATATTACACATTATTGTGATAGGCAAGTAAGGTTTACCTGATTCAGCAGTCTCTCTCTCTCTCTCCCCTCTTGGGATTCGGGAAAAGAGTCCATCTGTGGTTTTGTGGCTTTCTTCAGTGTAGATGTCCTGCCTGGATGTGTATCCCTTTAATTCTGGTCTCTGCTGCATGTGATTCTTTGCTTTGTTGCTCAGGCTGTTTGCAGGAGCAATATGCAGGAAAATAAGCACAACATTTTTCACAGGCAGTGCAGTTTTGCTGCCTGGATGTGTTTCTTTGGTTTTGTTACTCAGACTGTTTACAGGAACAATGCAGGTAAAAGCACAACAATTTTCACAGGCAGTCTCCGGGGCTCCTTTGAACTTCAAGGGCCACCTCTCATCCCAACTTCTGACACCATATGAAAGAGGACATGTGCAGAGGTATGCAATGGAGACTGTTTTAAGGTGAAATTAAAATAAGGCTTTATTACGCCTGTCCCTTTTAACACAGCAAAACATATGAAAACAACAAACGCCTATCCCTGTTTAAGGGCTAACTTACTTCCCCAGTCCCTTTCTCCAGGGCTGGAGGGATAATCCTATTACCACCCTATTCCCCAAAGTCTCAAGAAATACCTAAAAGCAGGTGGCCCTTCATGTCAGCCTCTGGTAGTTTCCTGTGTCCCCTGTGTCCAGGAATATAGGTCTTTGGGTGTCTTGATCTCAGCAGAGCCTTTCTGCTCAAGACCTCTTTCCTTCTGTCAGCACCCTTGTGTACTCAGGAAAATCTCCCTCCTGTTTCTGGGAACATGCTTTTTCACAGAGCTGTGATTAGGCAGGTGGAGTGGTTGATTGCAGGTGTGCAATTAACCAGCACACTGCTAGATTAGAGGCAAGCCTGTTAACAGGGATAATACCCTGTTAAATTCAAGGGCCACCTCTCATCAAAACTTCTGACACCATATGTAAGAAATGTGTGCAGAGGTAAATTTAATGGAGACCAATTAGGGTGAAATTATATCTTGACTTTATTGAGCCTGTTCCTTTATCCAGGCAAAACATACAAAAATAACAAAAATAACAAGCCCTTTGTAAGGGCTAACTTTTTCAGACCCTATCTGCAGGACTGGAGGGATATAACCATTACCGGCCTATCACCCCAAAGTCTCAGGAGATATCTTAAGCAGGTGGCCCTCCATGTCAGTCTCTGGCAGGTTCCTGGGTCCTCTGTGTCCAGAAAATATAGGTCTCTTTGTGTCTGTGTGTCTTGATCTCAGCACGCTTTTGTGCTCAAGACAGTGTCTGTGTGCAGGCTTCACTGCTTTCCTGTGTCAGCCCAATTGTGAACTCAGGATTCTCTCTCCTGTTTCTCACACCAGTCTTTTATCAGAGTCCTAATCAGCCAGGTGGTGTCTGGTTGATTGCCTGTGTGCAATTAACCAGCTCACTGCTGGATTTAGAGGCAGTTTCTCTTAAACAGTTGCCTTATTTTTTTTCCCAATAATTATCAGTTTGTCTGGAAGAATTGTGTACAGAATGGTGTCTTTTCTCAGAAAAGGCCAATATTTGTTGAAGATTTTTCAAATACCTGGGCCATTTGGTTATATTGTGTGATAAAAAAAAAAGTATATTGTCAGTGAAGTTTATATTTTTTTTATACTCTCTCTCAAAAGTGACGCTCTGTCCATGTCCTGGACCTGTGAGATGGTGTGTTCTAAATCTTGTATTCGATATTACCTGTCCACAAATTTGGATTTTAGTTAATTTGCCTGATGAACAAACATTTCAGTTCTAGAACAGTTCTGTTTTAAATGGAAAAATTGTCCTTTCGGTATATTTTTTTTTACACATAAAGGATTATGATAGCGATTAGCCAATACATAGTTATTGGCCTGCACTGATTTATAAAAGTTTGTAGAGTGTATTTTAATGTCTGTAATAAATAGTTCTAAATTTAGAAAATTAATTTTATGGGCATTGTATTTGCAAGTGAATTTAAGATTCCTATCATTTTGGTTAAAGTATATGATAAATGTTTCCAAAAGTTCTACACTATCCTTGCAGATGAAGAGCACATCATCGAAGTAGCGGCTCCAGAGCATCAGGTTCGCACCAAGAGGGCAGTTGGTCTAGATGTAGTCATGTTCCCAAATGCCCATAAATAAGTTGGCATAACTCGGTGCATACCAGGACCCATGGCTACGCCGCCAATCTGTAAATAATAGTGATTGTTGAGACTGAAAAAATTAAGGGTAAGAATAAAGTGAATACTATCAATGAGAAAAGATTGGAGAGCTGTAGAAATCTGAGTGCCATGTGCTAATAATCTTGAGATAGCTTGATGTCCTTGGATATGGTCTATCACTGTGTAAGTGATGTGACATTGCCAGTGACCTATACATAATTGGGTTGCCACTCTATGTTGTGGATGATCTGATGTTCGTGAGTCGTATACCTTAGATGGGATGGTAATTTAATCATGTGTTGTTGATAATCGTAGGACAAGGAACTGACACAGATGGGAAGTAAGATAATTTATACTGGAAATTATTGGTCGACCTGGAGGTCTTTCTAAGTATTTGTGTATTTTTGGTATTGCATAGAATATACGAATTCTAGAAAATTATATTTTGAGAAAGTCATGTTCTTCCGTTGTAATGGCCTGTTTTTTAAGACAATTGTCTAAACTGGACTGCCTGGAAAAGTGTGGAGGGGTTAGTAGTGAGAGGTAAGTATATGAAAGTGTCATTGAGAATACTTTGAGCCTCCTGGATGTAATATGTTTTGTCCATAATTACCAACCCACTCCTCTATCTGCTGATTTCACTACTATTGAGTAATTATTTTCCAATTGTGTGAGAGCTAGTTTCTCTTGAGTATTAAGATTATCAGTTTTGATTTTAAATGTGTAACAAGGATTCCTACGCCTTCTTTTTTTTACCTATGTGTCTGTAGATCCTGCTTTATATCAAGAATGTAGATAAGAAAATCCCATTACAACACAGTTTTGCAGAGGCATTAGTTTATTTAAAAAAAAAATACAAGCCTTTCTTAATAAATATGAATCATTGTGTTCAAAATGTACTAACATAAACAAAGTTACTGTAATAGTATGTTTTCACCTGCATTGCATGGAACCTATTGGTTCTGCAGAAGGTTAGCAAAAGGTATATAAGAAAACGTTATTGGTGGCAAACATTTTACTCTTCAAAACACCATATTGTTTTTATGTAATAACACAGAAATATTGTTAGGGATATTGTAATGCTATAAATTGTTTATGGTATCGATAGAAGATATTTTATTAAAAGGCCCCACCACAGCAAACATTGTATGTATTTAAGATATTGTTTGGGGTTACACAGGTAACACCTGTACTCGGGAGCATCAGGCTAGTTGATGTACCATGTGATTCCCTCACATTGAGGTAAGATGTCCCCTCATCTCAAAGGGAGGGAATCACATAAAACATAGACCAACCTGTTTGGTTGATGTACTATGTGACGTTTGACTTTATGTGACGTCCGTCCCAGGCCCTATATAAGTCTTGGGACGTCTCAGAAGACCAGAAGTTAGTGAAGACACTACATCCGGTGGCTGAAGAAAGATGAGAAGAAAAAAAGATGACCGCTTTAAAGATCATTAGAAGAAAAGAAGTCAAGATAATTTAAAGCAAGAAATACTAAGATGAAGACTCTACAGTATAAGCAAATGAGGAACAAGGGCTTTTGTATCAAGTTAAGGATCAAACATCGTCAAGCCATGAAGGCTATGGATTACAGATAGGTCATCGGGCCTAGATTTATTTGGAAATGTGTTTTCTTTGGGCCATCAGGCCCTGGAGTGATTTGTTTTTTGGCCCATCTGTCCTTGGACCATTTTTTATGGTTTGGAGAGTTTTTTTTCTGGGGTCCATTGGGCTTTGGATGATTTTTTAATGGTTTTAGTGTTTTAATTTTTTTTAAGCCATCAGACTAGGATTGATTTTTTAAAGTTTTATGGATGGACATCGTCCCTTTATTGGTTTTTGTTCCAGTGCGCTTCTGCCCTGAAGATGAGGAGGATGGCCTTCATTCCAAATTTGGTAAGTAATCAATTTTTTATGTCAACGTTGATTGTCAATGTGGCTATCAAGTTGCACATTGAGGACCTAGGTAGCCACAAATTATAATAATTATTGTTTGTTCTTGTATAGCGCTGCTAGTTTTATATAGCGCTTTACATAGACATTTTGCAGACACAGTCCCTGCCCCGTAGAGCTTACAATCTATGTTTTTGGTGCTTGAGGCAAAGGGATATAAATTGACTTGCCCATGTTCAAAATTGACTTGCCAAGTTGACTTCCCCCTGTTTCAAATTCAGTGCCGGAGTCGGTGTCTTTACTCACTGAGCCACCTTCTCATTAATGGATTAAATGTATTAAATGGATTTCTTTTAAATGTATGTATTTTTTCTTTTGAATAGCCAAAAGCTCTAGTAGCCACTTTTGGCTAATCTGGCTATTGGCCATTAGTCTAGTAAGTAGGGGAGGTTTGTTTATGGGGGTGGAAGTGGGGAGGTGACTAGAGTAGTTGTTGCCCAGGGAGGGAGATTTGGCTGCCCGGCAGGTTAAGGGTTGACCGCTTGATTGCATAGCAATGCTTTACTAGCCACTAATATAGCCAATGGGTGTAGGTAATGTATTTTCGTTTTTGTTAGGTAGTGGTTTTTTTAATACCTTGTTTTTATTTTTATGAACAAATGCCTGATAAGCCATTTTTTGCAAAATCAGGAAAATTGTCCATTAGTTTAGAGAATGGGTGTTAGGTTATTTTGTGGGTGAGGGTAAAGGGGGGGGTGGGTGATGGGTGGTTAGGCCACCCCGGTGATTGTCGTAGGGGTTATCCCCCTGGTTACCTTAGCGGTTAGTAAGGCATTGCATGGCAATGCTTCACTAGCCGCTAAGGTAGCCAATGGGGATAGGCTGTGTAGTTTTTTTTAATAATATTAAACCCTCTGGTACTCATGGTATATCTTGGAAACCTCTGGCAGCAAAGGGGGTTAATGTTATTTGTACCACAGGGTTCTGTAATAATAGTTATTACAGAAGTCTATGAAATAAATATTATTAAAGTTACATGGTAGTTACATAGTTACAAAATAGATGAGGTTGAAAAAAGACATACAGCCGCGGCCGCTTTTATTTGAACACATCTCGGTTATTTTCCGGTTACTTTTTCAGAATGCAACGCGCTTGACCGCGTTCATGCCTCATTCATGCCGTATTCATGCCGCATTCATGCCGGACGTCACCTGCGCTCACTGTCCTGAGGTTCCCAGCTGAAGTTAACCTAGTCACTGCTGCACTGCAGACTAGACATAGGTCTGCCAGGCATATAGCTGGTGGCTTTTATTTACCCTGTCACATTCCTCCCCTGTTAGTGTGTGGCTGGGGCTACGCACGGCTGAAACCTGACCATCCACCCCTTCTCTAGAAAAGAAGTCAGCATTTGCGTTCTCTTTTCCCGGCCTGTGCTGAATCTCAAATGAGAAGGGCTGGAGGGCCATATACCACCTAGTCAATCTAGCATTGGAATCCTTCATACTATTTAACCACTTCAGTGGAGCATGGTCCGTCACCAAAGTAAAATGGACTCCTGGCAGGTAATGCCTCAAAGCCTCGATTGCCCACTTTACTGCAAGCCACTCGTGCTCAATCACTGAGTAGTTTTTTTCCCTCGGGAACAATTTCGTACTCAGGAAAAGGATAGGGTGTTCAACTCCCTCAAACTGTTGTGACAACACTGCCCCTAGCCCTATCTCTGATGTATCTGTTTGCACTATAAAAGGGCTGTTGAGTTTTTTTTCTGGGGTCCATTGGGCTTTGGATGATTTTTTAATGGTTTTAGTGTTTTAATTTTTTTTAAGCCATCAGACTAGGATTGATTTTTTAAAGTTTTATGGATGGACATCGTCCCTTTATTGGTTTTTGTTCCAGTGCGCTTCTGCCCTGAAGATGAGGAGGATGGCCTTCATTCCAAATTGGGTAAGTAATCAATTTTTTATGTCAACGTTGATTGTCAATGTGGCTATCAAGTTGCACATTGAGGACCTAGGTAGCCACAAATTATAATAATTATTGTTTGTTCTTGTATAGCGCTGCTAGTTTTATATAGCGCTTTACATAGACATTTTGCAGACACAGTCCCTGCCCCGTAGAGCTTACAATCTATGTTTTTGGTGCTTGAGGCAAAGGGATATAAATTGACTTGCCCATGTTCAAAATTGACTTGCCAAGTTGACTTCCCCCTGTTTCAAATTCAGTGCCAGAGTCGGTGTCTTTACTCACTGAGCCACCTTCTCATTAATGGATTAAATGTATTAAATGGATTTCTTTTAAATGTATGTATTTTTTCTTTTGAATAGCCAAAAGCTCTAGTAGCCACTTTTGGCTAATCTGGCTATTGGCCATTAGTCTAGTAAGTAGGGGAGGTTTGTTTATGGGGGTGGAAGTGGGGAGGTGACTAGAGTAGTTGTTGCCCAGGGAGGGAGATTTGGCTGCCCGGCGGGTTAAGGGTTGACCGCTTGATTGCATAGCAATGCTTTACTAGCCACTAATATAGCCAATGGGTGTAGGTAATGTATTTTCGTTTTTGTTAGGTAGTGGTTTTTTTAATACCTTGTTTTTATTTTTATGAACAAATGCCTGATAAGCCATTTTTTGCAAAATCAGGAAAATTGTCCATTAGTTTAGAGAATGGGTGTTAGGTTATTTTGTGGGTGAGGGTAAAGGGGGGGGTGGGTGATGGGTGGTTAGGCCACCCCGGTGATTGTCGTAGGGGTTATCCCCCTGGTTACCTTAGCGGTTAGTAAGGCATTGCATGGCAATGCTTCACTAGCCGCTAAGGTAGCCAATGGGGATAGGCTGTGTAGTTTTTTTTAATAATATTAAACCCTCTGGTACTCATGGTATATCTTGGAAACCTCTGGCAGCAAAGGGGGTTAATGTTATTTGTACCACAGGGTTCTGTAATAATAGTTATTACAGAAGTCTATGAAATAAATATTATTAAAGTTACATGGTAGTTACATAGTTACAAAATAGATGAGGTTGAAAAAAGACATACAGCCGCGGCCGCTTTTATTTGAACACATCTCGGTTATTTTCCGGTTACTTTTTCAGAATGCAACGCGCTTGACCGCGTTCATGCCTCATTCATGCCGTATTCATGCCGCATTCATGCCGGACGTCACCTGCGCTCACTGTCCTGAGGTTCCCAGCTGAAGTTAACCTAGTCACTGCTGCACTGCAGACTAGACATAGGTCTGCCAGGCATATAGCTGGTGGCTTTTATTTACCCTGTCACATTCCTCCCCTGTTAGTGTGTGGCTGGGGCTACGCACGGCTGAAACCTGACCATCCACCCCTTCTCTAGAAAAGAAGTCAGCATTTGCGTTCTCTTTTCCCGGCCTGTGCTGAATTTCAAATGAGAAGGGCTGGAGGGCCATATACCACCTAGTCAATCTAGCATTGGAATCCTTCATACTATTTAACCACTTCAGTGGAGCATGGTCCGTCACCAAAGTAAAATGGACTCCTGGCAGGTAATGCCTCAAAGCCTCGATTGCCCACTTTACTGCAAGCCACTCGTGCTCAATCACTGAGTAGTTTTTTTCCCTCGGGAACAATTTCGTACTCAGGAAAAGGATAGGGTGTTCAACTCCCTCAAACTGTTGTGACAACACTGCCCCTAGCCCTATCTCTGATGTATCTGTTTGCACTATAAAAGGTCTGTTGAAGTCCGGGTTTCTAAGGACGGGACCCTCTGATAGACACCTTTTTATGTCCTCAAAGGCTCTCTGACAATCCCTTGACCATACCACTTGTGTAGGGGCACACTTTTTTGTGAGTTCCGTTAAAGCTCGAATAAAGTGTGTCGCCAGTGTAAACCCATGGGAGTGGCAAAGTCTGTTTTGCATTTGGACTTTTCCTCTAAGGGTATTTGCCAGTATCCTTTTGTTAAGTCCAGAGTGGATATATATTCCGCGTTACCAAGGGCGTCAATTAATTCGTCCACCCTTGGCATCGGATATGCGTCAAACTTGGATACCGCATTGACCTTTCGGAGGTCCACACAAAATCTTACCTTCCCATCGGGTTTAGGGACCATAACTAGTGGACTACACCACTCACTGCATGATTCCTCAATCACTCCTAAGTGTAACATTTCTTGTACCTCCTTCTCTACCAGAGCCCTACGACTTTCAGGCAACCTATAAGGACGGGAACATACTTTTACCCCAGGTGCTGTCTCGATCGCATGGGAAATTAAGTTAGTTTGTCCTGGTAAATCAGAAAAAACATCATGGAATTGTGTAATTATTGCTAACAAGTCCCATTTTTGTTCAGAGGACAACTGTTTACCCCGTTCTCCCGTGGAGGCTGAGGACCCAAGTCTGTTTCCTCCTTCACCGGGTGGATGAATAGAGACCGCTGCATCTTCCAGGGTTTCAGCAAGTTCACATGGTAAATTTGTTTACCCTTCCTGGACCCTGGTTGAGCGATCTCGTAATCCACATCACCCGTACGGTGGAGTACTTCGAATGGGCCCTGCCATTTGGCCAGGAGTTTACTCTCGCAACTGGGTAACAATAACATCACCTGGTCTCCCGGGTGAAACACTCTCATGCGTGTATTCTGATTGTAATGTCTCTCCTGACTGTCCTGGGCTGATCTAAGATTCTCCCTGGCAAAATGGCAACCACATCTAGGTGCTTCCTAAGGTCTAGTACATATTGCAGGGTATTCTTAGAAGGGGATTGCTGTTCCTCCCAGGACTCCTTTAGGAGGTCCAGGATACCCCGGGGTTGGCGGCCATAGAGCAATTCAAATGGAGAGAATCCCGTGGAGGCCTGGGGAACTTCCCACATTGCAAACAGCAGAAAAGGGAGAAGTTCATCCCAGGCTCTCTTCTCTGAATCTACAAATTTCCTCAGCATCCCTTTTAGAGTTCGGTTAAATCTTTCCACCAATCCGTCAGTCTATGGATGGTAGACTGATGTCCGAACAGACTTGACCTCTAGTAACTTTAAGATATCCTGCATCAGTTTAGCCATGAAATTTGTACCTTGGTCTGTCAACATAACCTTGGGAAGTCCAACCTGTGAGAACAGTTCCAACAACTTTTGGCTACTTGCTTCGCCGTTGCTGTTCTCAGGGGGAACGCCTCAGGATATCTTGTTGCATAATCAACTATTACAAGGATAAACCTGTGTCCTTTCGCAGAAGGTTCTAGAGGTCCTACCATGTCTACCCCAATCCTCTCAAAGGGAACTGACACCAAGGGTAGAGGAACCAAAGGGGCTGGTTTTTGTCCTTTTGGACTAGTTAGCTGGCATTCCGGACATGCCGCACATAGCTTAGCAATATCACTATGCATCCCTAGCCAATAGAATCGGGATGAAATACGGTCCAATGTTTTATCCCTGCCCGGGTGACCACCCCAAGGGACAGTATGGGCTAGAGTGAACACAGATTTAACAAACGCCTTGGAACCAATATCTGTCTGGTGACCTCCCCTGTTTGTGTCTGCCTATTCACCCTATACAGGATATCATTTGATAGCTCAAAATTGGGGAATACTATCACCCACTGTGCATTTAAAATCTGCTCATCAATTTTCACCACCTTGTCATACTGTCTAGCAAGGACTGGGTCTTCTCTTTGCTTCTGGCGAAAGTCAGGGAGGTACAGGTCTGGTAAAACTCCAGGGCCCATATTCCCCTCCCTCTGGCCATCCCCAGCCATCACTTGTGACCTCTGACTACTAGAATGGTCACCTTGAGACCCAGATTTCTGCAACCAATCCTGTTTGTCAGAGCGTCTTTGCTTCTGAGTCTTTTGAACCCTGTGTCTACTGGGAAAAAGGTCTGCCGAGGAGGGGAACAGTTTGCCAGGGTTCTCCTGAGCCCTAGAAGGAGGCTCCTCGTGAAAGACTGG